>NW_026099572.1:34263553-34273768 GCF_025091365.1 Daktulosphaira vitifoliae | reverse complement strand
TTGATGTCTTTACTTATCATTTGGTATATTTTTTTTGTAAATCTGACACTTAACCTGCCCACAGGGGGAAATTTAGAATGACAATTTTTTCACAAAAAATTAACTTTTTCAACTTAACTTTTGAAAATGTTCCGGAAGGTCTGACACTTTTATATATATCTTAAATTAAAGCTAATGTAATGCACTTTAATTTGAAAAAAAAAAATTTGACCTCTGGACTTGTCTTCGTGGTGAAAGTTGACATCAAAGTTAATAAAAAATTACGATTTTTGTAAAATAATTTTTTTTTATATTTTTAACTTAATAATGCTCTAACTTTTTCAAAAATGAACATATCAATATAATTTTTTTTTATATAGATGCTTCATGTCATTACTTATCATTTGGTATATTTTTTTTGTAAATTTGACACTTAACCTGCCCACAGGGGGGGATTTAAAATGACAACTTTTTCACAAAAAATTAACTTTTTCAACTTAACTTTTGAAAATGTTCCGGAAGGTCTGACACTTTTATATATATCTTAAATTAAAGCTAATGTAATATACTTTAATTTGAAAAAAAAAAATTTGACCTCTGGACTTGTCTTCACGGCGAAAATGGCTACCGAATGCTATTTTCGTGTGAAAATTCTCGATTTTATTATTTATATTATATTTAACTTTATAATGCTATAACTTATTGAAAAGTTTATGGATCCACACAATTTTTTTATGAGAAATAATATTTTTTAATAAATCCTTTTTCATTCGACATACTTTATCTTAATTGAGATATTAATAAGGAACCAGCAGATCAAGTAGCTTTTGGAATAAAACACCAATTTTTTTAAAATGAAACACTATCTAAAGATTTGCATCTTAATAAGCGTTTATTTTTGATAGTGATTTTAATCACTGTCAAATATCATTATACTTGATCCAACTATACCACGTCACAACTGTGCCGCGACCCCCTTGTGCTGGGTATTTTTAATTTTCCTAACAAAACAATGTAAAATGATGATAGGCTTAGCTTATGAATATTTTTGAGTATAAAACATTTGAATACTTTGAGTGGGTATAAATAAATAACAAAATATATTTTGAATCTATTCCAATATCTCAAGGATTATTAAACAAAAATGTAAAATTTAATTAAAAATTATAATAGTCGCTTAGATCTGTAAAGTAAATCATTAAAAGTTGTTAGTTATCACTCACTTTAAGGTTTCAGAATGCAATATAGACCTAAGTTGTTTTTCTTTTTTCATTTCTGAAAAAAATTGTTTTATTATCATAAGTTTATTATTTTCACTAAAGGAAACCTAACAAAAAGAAGTTATGGCAATTATTTGACTAATGGTTTAGTCATTAAGCTAAAAACTTGATTCTATAATATAGCTTATACCTAACAATAAGAATGTAACTATTTTGTTATTTTATCAACAAATATATGTCTGATTAATTTGATTATCTCTGATTTTTTTTATAAAAATGTTTATGAAATAGTTTAGCGACTAAATACTTCAAAATTACATACTAAAATTTTTTCAAATTTACAATCTTACCTAAGAATAAAACATTCTTGTCCATACCCATTTGTGCGATTATTTCATTATCTGATATAAGGAAAACATTTTTTTTTAAAGTATTCAGAAAAAAATTTTTAATTTCGTATGCTCTAGTTGTTTTACCACTAGAAGGTAGTCCAACCATCAGTATTAAAGGCATATTAAATTACGTAAAAACAATATTAAGGTTAGTTAAACAAAAAGAAAAATGAATATTTTAAATAAAACTCAAAAGATACATTTTTAATTATTATTCATACAATAAAAAGTACAATGAAAGTTTTAAGTCTATTCTTATCTATTTTGTACACAATAATACACCAAATTTGATAGGGCTTGGAACAATTGTTGTTGATATATTTATCAACTAAGTACTTATCACAAAACTTTAATGAATAAAAAAATCTTTAATTTATGTTAATTACAAACATTATTAATCTGAATAGTTTTTTTAAGAAAAATACATCATTTTTGTCAGCTGTTCTTCAAATGACGCCTCTGATATAAAGTGGAAAGGGTAAAAAAATTTTTTTTTAAATACCCTTTCCAAGATTAAATAGGTATATCATTGAATCATAGATATATCATTAGACATAATATTTCTTAAAGTTAATTTCTAGACTATTATATAAGTTTGTCACTTAAACTATATGAGTGATAAGTTCAGGTAAATATAAATCACACTTATTTCAGCAGTCAGCTGAATGTAGCTATTCTCTGTAGTGTCGTCAAGAGTGAACCGGACATATTTTAAAATCCTATACTTGAAAATCATTTGAAAATTCTATACTTTTTATGGGATATGCAAACAAAAAAGTCTTCATTCTGAATTGTTGAGAAATAGACCAACCTCAAAAAACCCACTGGGTTTTTTCCGATTTTATCCACTCAGAAAAACGATATAAAATGGGTTTTTAATAAAAAATATTTATATTCACTATCTAAAGAAAATTTGGTGAAATTTTCGATGTTCACTTCTGAATTTCTAGTTCGCTACAATAATTATACTTAATGGTAAACTATTATTCCTATATTGTGGCTAAACTTTTATGCGTCCACTAACATCTATTTCTTTTTTCAACAAGTTTTTTTATTAGTGAATAGGAGATTTTTATTTTTCTATTTACTGATTTTAATAAATTTCCCATAAAGGCAAGAATGAAAAATTTGCAATAAATGCCCATTGCAGCAAGGAATAGGGCCAGTATATCAAAATTTTATTTTAATCTTCAATGTTTACTTTGTGATTAATTTGTAGTTTACTAAAAAAATGAATTAAAAAATTTGGTTTTAATATCATTAACTATTTCATGAAACTGCTCGCAACGTTTTTATTAATAGACCTGATTTTATTTAAAACTGCAATACCGTATTTTGGAGCTTTGAAAATGTTGTGACATGCTATATAATGCATGGCATGTTGCTAAAAAACTTGTTATTGTTTAGATGCGATATTTTCTCCTACCTCTTCACTAATTTTTGCTTACGACTTAGTGCTTTCAACTAATTGGTTAGCAGAAAAAATATTTTGAAGGACAAACACATAAAAATGACAAGAACTTTCAAGGCGATGTTGCCCTTCTACTAAGAGAGATGTCGAAAGAAAATTAGTTACATAGTGATAATTATAAAGTTAAGTATAATAAAAAATTGAAAGTTGACGGTAACATTAAGATGGTACAAGGTGATTAATTGAACTATATCTCACATAATTTTTTTAAGAGTGTAACACATTATAATTTTTTCTTTTAAGCTTTCAAAGTATCCTATGTTTTATAATTTTTAAAAAGTATTTGGTTTTCTCTTTAAAATAGTATCAACTTAATTTTAGCTTCGATGCGAAGCTGAGAAGGTATTAATTTTACTATGATGTGTTTTTTTATTTTTTTATTTTTTTGTGTCTGTGAACGCTCAATCTCAGCTCTCGCTGGACCGATTTTGATGAACAATATGTCAAAAGATCACAAATCGTATCTAGTCGAAGACATTACCCTCAAAAATTGAAAAAAATTCCCTCGTTCCCCGTAAACGGGGGAAATCCCCCAAAAAATTACAAATTTAAAAATCGCTAATTTTCGATATTTTTTCAATTTTTTTTACTTAAAATTGCCATAACTTTTTTAAAAATGACCGAATCAATATAATTTTTTTTTTTATAGATACCTTAAATATTTACCTATCATTTTATATATTTTTGTGAACATTTGACCCTTTAACAGCCCACAGGAAGGGTTTCAAAATGGTAGCTTTTTTACAAAAAATTAACTTTTTCAACTTAACTTTTGAAAATGTTCCGGAAAGACTGACACTTTTATATATACCTTAAATTAAAGCTAATGTAATATACTTTAATTTGAAAAAAAAAAATTTGACCTCTGGACTTGTCTTCATGGTGAAAATGACTACCGTATGCAAAAATATGCTATTTTTGTGAAAAAATTCTTGATATTATATTTTACATTTTTTAACATTATGTTGCTATAACTTTTTAAAAAATGCATGAATCAACTTTATTCTTTAATGATAAATACTTTATATATACTTCTTTCATTCGACATACTTTTTTTTAAAATCGGACCATTTCCCTTTATACAGGGGGGGTGCAAACCTTTTAAAATGCGTATAGAAAGTAGAACTTTTTCAACTTAACTTTTGAAAATGTTCCGGAAAGACTGACACTTTTATATATATCTTAAATTAAAGCTTATGTAATATACTTTAATTTGAAAAAAAAAAATTTGACCTCTGGACTTGTCTTCGTGGTGAAAACGGACATCAAAGTTAAAGAAAAACGTACGATTTCCGTGAAAAAAATCTCGATTTTATATGTTATATTATTTAATTTATATTTTATATAACTTTTGGAAAAATGTATGGATCAATATTATTATTTTTTTATAATAAATATTTATATACCCCTTTCATCTGGCACGCTTTTTTTGTAAATCGGATCATACCCCTTTAACAAGGGGGGTCAAAACTTTAAACATGCGTATTGTTACTACGATATTTTCAATTTAATTTTTGAAAGTATTCCGGAAATACTGACACTTTTAAATATATCTTAAATTAAAGCTTATGTAATATACTTTAATGTGAAAAAAAAAAATTTGACCTCTGGATTTGTCTTCATGGTAAAAATGACTACCGTATGCAAAAATATGCTATTTTTGTGTTAAAATTCTGGGTTTTGTATTTTATTTTATTTTAAAATACCTGACAAGGGGAGTACAGATTTTCATAAATATTATATAAATTAAAATTGATATAGTATAGATAGTTAAACTTATTTAAATATGTTTGTTTCTTTTAAGTCGAGAAAAATAACTTTGAAATTTGAACTAGCTTAAATAGCCAATTTTTCAACCGCCGGAAGCAACGTACGGTTGCCGAGTTGGTAAAATTTATGTTTTACACGCTTGGGGTACGAGGTTCCAACCCGCATATGGCAATGAATTTTTTGCATTTTTTCTTAATTCTTTTTAAGTTAGTATAAATTTTAACTCGTTTGATTTTTATCACATTTAGATTCAATAACTTCAATAAAGATCAAGGATCCCATCACTTTAGTCGCCCCTTGCAAGAAGAAATTTCTTATTCGTATTAAAATTATTTTACTATATTTTAAGTTTTCGCTTCGATGCAAAGCCGAGAAGATATTTTTTTGTGACTATCATTTATTTTCTCTGCTCTAACTTGACCTACTTTTTTCAACAATACGTCAAATTACTACAATTCGTATCTAGTTGAAGATATTACTCTCAAAAATTGAAAAAAAAATTCTAATTTATCAATTAAACAGTTAGTTATTACATCGTCTCCATAAAGACAATTAAAATCATTAATTTCTAATGTTTTCAAAATATTTATTAACGAATGAAGTTTGATATGATAGGTTTCAACTACAAAATTAAATCATTTTACTTTGTAATTTAATAATTTTATTACTCTGTTTGTGTGTGCTACTATTAGACTATAATATTCAAATTTTTTTCTAACGTGTTGCTATATAAATCATTTCTAAAAAAAATGATTGTTTTTTCTCCTGAATTAACAATTGATTTTTACAAATATAATCAAATTTTATAATAAACTCAATTGAGTAAATCTTTTTAACAACTTTGTTTTGATTGGTACATTTAGTTAAAGTAAATCATTAAAATTAATTAAGTTCTCAATATTTCAATTATAGAATCTTTTCAACAAACAACAAAAGTTCCTAGGAAATTATTACTATTACTTCTATTTAAGTTATCTATTACCATAAAAATGCAAAAAAATATTGAGCTTTTCTGATAAATTTACAATAAATAGTAATTATAAAACTTTCTGACTGCATATTGATCTTAACGATACAATTTTTTTAATTGTCATAAAATTTTCTATTTAATTATGTCAATGTCAAACTTACCAATTGAGCTAAAAGTTATGGTAAAATAAATTTTTTTTTTTTTTTATAAACATTTACAACAATCAACTTTAAACGATTAACAAAATTGGTTAAATATGTCATTTTCCTTATTTTTAACTTATTAATAATCAAATTAATATTAAATATTATATCAAATCAGTATTAATTTAAAACAATTTTTTTTGTTCTTAATTATTTTTTTTTATATGTAAAAACTATTTTTTAATAATATTAAAACTTAGAAGTTATAGAAAAAGTCTAATTGCACATTTTAAAACATCGCGAAAAGTTGATTTAGAATAGTATATTTTTGTTTCTGATGGAAGTTCCTTGTAGTCCAGTGTATAAAACTTATAACTTTGTTAATTGTTATAACTTTATCAAAAATGACCAAATCAGTATATTTTTTTTTATTTAGATGCATGTCTTTATCTATCATTTGGTTTTTTTTATAAATCTAACCCTTTACCTGCCCACAAGAGGGATTCAAAATATTAACTTTTTTTTTTTTAGTTAAAGTAAATCATTAAAATTAATTCAGTTCTGGATATTTCAATAGTAGAATCTTTTTAAATATCAAAAATTACTTAGAAATGATTACTATGATTTCTATTTAAGTGTTCTATTACGATAAAAATGCAAAAAATAATGAGTTTTTCTGATAAATTTACAATAAATAATAATTATAAAACTTTCTGACTGCATATTAATCTTAAAAATAACATTGTTTTAATTCTCATAAAATTTTCTATTTAATGATTCATTCTAGTCAACGAAGGAGTAATTTTGCAGAATAGCAGAAAAAATTCCCAACAAACTTTTTTTTTTTTTGTTTTAATTAGGCAATTGGTGGATTATTCCAAAAGCAACATCAACTCTTATTTCTTTAATTATATCATGATTAGTAGTTCTTTGATTTTAAAATATAATATTTGAATATATACTAATTATAATTATTAAATTTAGTATGAAATTGATATTTAATATTGTAATTTAAACGGAGAAATTATAAAAATAATAAAGAAGTTATATTTTGCTTTACTTTTACGTGTATAAAAATTTAAAGGGCTTGATACAATAATTTTCAATAAAAACTGTTTGTTACTATAAAAAAATGCACTGGACTACAAGGAACTTTCATCAGAAGCAAAAATATACTTTTCTAAATCAACTTTTCGCGTTGTTTTCAAATCTGCAAGTAGACTATTTCTATCACTTCTAATTTTTTATATTATTACTAATTATATATATAAAATAATAATTAAAAGAAAAAAAAATTTGTTTTCAAATTATTACTGATTTGATTTTTAATATGTTAAAAATAATCAGTCCAAATTTTCAATTTTAACCTATTTTTTTGGTTCTTTAAAGTTGATGAAAAATTTTTGATAAAGATTTATGAAAGTTTATAGTAAAATAAATTGAATATATTACCATAACTTTTAGCTCAATTACAAGTTTAAAATTGACATCTAGGCCAGTCAACAAAGGAAAAATTGCGGAAAAAATTTTGTTTTTTTAAAAGTTGAATTAAAATATGTATAATGACATACTAATAGTCCTCAAGATTGGAATTGAGCTTTTTTTTTAAATCCTCGCAAAAGTTCAAAAATATGAGCTTTCTTAATTTTCTCAAAAAAAAATATTTAACTTACAAAAAAAAGTTTCGCACAAAAGTTGTTTAAAAGACAATTATAAATAAAAATATAATCTTATATTTTTTCATTTAAACAAATATTTTTCGAGTTACATTACATTTAATATGAGTAATAAAATTTATATTCCATTTTTTTCATTTTACGGTTACTTTTTATCATGTTATACTTACATTAGACACAATGTTATAAATGCATATGTGTGTATGTGTGAGTTTATTTATTTATTGTATCATTAAAGTGTAGTGTATATTGAGATACAACCGATAGAGTAGGTAATTGATTTGACGCTATATTATTTAAACCCAACTAAACGCTAAATTGTACATTCCGAAATAACAATCATATTATGTCAATTGCCACCGGAATATCTGGTAATATTTTTCTTTTTCTTTGCCTTAATCCCAACTACTTGGGGTCGGGCACCCTTATCCTAAGATTCCACTTGACACGATCTCCCACATCTTCTACGCTCACATCAGCTGTCCTCAAATCGCATTCAATAGCATCCCTCCATCTCTTTTTTGGTCTTCCTCTATCTCTTCTTCCTTCAACATTCATTTCTATAACTGTTCTTACAGCTTTCGATTCTTCTTTCCTCATACCATGACTAAACAATCTAAGTCTATTTTCTGTCATCTTATCCACGATTGACGCAACACCTATACTTCCTCTTATATGCTCGTTCCTTATCCTATCTTCTCTAGTCACTCCACTCATCCAACTAAGCATTCTCATCTCTGCTACACTTATTCTCTGCTCTACTTTCTTATCAACCGCCCAACACTATTAACCATACATCATAGCTGGCCTCACAATTTCATACTAAATTTAAAAACTATAATTAGTATTTATTCATATATTATATTTTAAAATCAAAGAACTACTAATCAGGATATAATTAAAGAAATAAGAGTTCATGTTGCTTTTAAAATATTTCACCAATTTCTCTAAAGGAAACACTATCTACAGATTTGCATCGAAGCGTTTCTTATGATAGTGATTTTAATCACTGTCAGATATCATCTATACTTGTCCCATCTATGCCTCGTCCCACTGTGCCTCGACCCCACTGTGCTACCGTTTTTTTTAAATAGAAACATAATATGTTTATGTATTATATATTTAATTAGATTCAAAAAAATAATAATTTAACTAAGTAAATGACTGGTTGTTAATAATTTATGATCAGTATTTGAAAAATATTAGCACTTTTATATTAGGATGGGAGAAGTAGCGCGGTTTATAAATGCCTAGAAATAAGAATAAGCAAACTTGCGTCTCGCATCAAGTTATTATAGTAAAGCGTTGATAACTTCCAAAATACTTATCAATCATAATATATAATTATAGTGTTCAATAAATAAGTAAACAGTTTCATTATAACAAATAATGAGATCAATAGAAAATGGTTTTGTTACTTACTAAACACCTATATACCCCTAACTTATCCTAAAAGTTTTATCAAAGTAAAAATGTTTTTGACTCCCATAGTGTTTGTTTTCTCTCCTTTTGATCTTTCCTCAAAGTATAACCATATAAAATTATCAAATATTGAACGTTTTATATAATCTTTTACAATTATTATACTATACTCACCAAACTTTTTTAAAAAGAAATTTTTATAGCTTCGATGAGAAGCTGAGAAGGTATTGATTTTACTATGATGATGTGATTTTTTCCATCAATTTCCGCCTAAATATGTCTAGAGACAATAGTCAAGATTCAAATAATACTATCTAATTAAGTTATATTTATTAATTACAATAAATTGACTCTTTATTTTTAGCTTCAATTCTTGGTTTTACTATGTTTTTTTTAGCTTCGATGGGAAGCTGAGAAGGTATTGGGTTTTACTATGATGTTTTTTTTTTTTTGTGTCTGTTACCCCTCTTTTTCAGCTCTCACCGAACCGATTTCTTTCAACGATACGTCAAAAGATCACAAATTGTATCTAGTCGAAGACATTACCCTTCAAAATTGAAAAAATTTCCCTCGTTCCCCGTAAATGAGGGAAACCTCCAAAAAAATTACAAATTTAAAAATCGCTAATTTTCGAAATTTTTTCAATTTTTTTTACTAAAAACTGCCGTAACTTTTTCAAAAATGAACATATCAATATAATTTTTTTTTATATAGATGCTTGATGTCTTTACCTATCATTTGGTATATTTTTTTTGTAAATCTGACACTTAACCTGCCCACAGGGGGGGATTTAAAATGACAACTTTTTCACAAAAAATTAACTTTTTCAACTTAACTTTTGAAAATGTTCCGGAAGGTCTGACACTTTTATATATATCTTAAATTAAAGCAAATGTAATATGCTTTATCATGAAAAAAAAAAATTTCGGACTTTATCTTATCTTCACGGTGAAAATGGCTACCGAATGCTATTTTTGTGTGAAAATTTTCGATTTTGTATTTTACATTTTTAACTTTATTATGCTATAACTTATTGAAAAGTGTATGGATCAATACAATTTTTTCATGAGAAGTAGTATTTATATACATCTTTCATTCGACATACTGTTTTTTTAAATCAGACTATTTCCCTATATATGGGGGGGCTTCAAATATAAAAAATGCATATAGAA
>NW_026099572.1:34242408-34263475 GCF_025091365.1 Daktulosphaira vitifoliae | reverse complement strand
TATATATATTAAATTAAAGCTAATGTAATCTACTTTATTATGTAAAAAAAAAATTTCGGACTTTATTTTGTCTTCACGGTGAAAATGGCTACCAAATGCTATTATTGTGTGAAAATTCTCAATTTTATTTTTTACATTTTTAACTTTATAAAGCTATAACTTATTGAAAAGCGTATTGATCAAATAATTTTTTTATGGGAAATACTATTTTTTAATAATCCCTTTTTCATTCGACATACTTTATTTTAATCAGAATATAAATAATGAAATAACAGATTGTGTAGCTTTTGGAATAATCCACCAATTTTTTAAAATTAAACACTATCTAAAGATTTGCATCGAAGCGTTTTTTATGATAGTGATTTTAATCACTGTTAGATATCATTATACTTGATCCATCTATGCCACGTCACCACTGTGCCGCGACCCCCCTGTGCTGGGTTTTTTTTATATTTTTAACTTTATAATGCTATAACTTATCGGAAAATGTATGGATCAACACAACTTTTTTTATGAGAAATAATATTTATAACTCTTTTTCATTCGACATACTTTATCTTAATCAGGATATAAATAATGAAATAGAAGATCGTGTAGCTTTTGGAATAGTCCATCAATTTTTTTAAATTAAACACTATCTTAAAATTTACATCAAAGCGTTTTTTATGATAGTTATTTTAATCACTGTCAGATATCATTATACTTGATCCAACTATGCCACGTCACCACTGTGTTGCGACCCCCCTGTGCTGGGTTTTATTTTTTTAATGAGGCTGAATTGGGATTAACTTTTTACATTTTAAATTTGGATCGAGCCTGAATAATTTTGCATTGGATCGGCCTTGATTAATTTTTTTTTTATTTGGACTGTACCGAATAGGTATAATTTTTACATATATATTTAGCTTAGGTAAAGCTTAGATTAGGCTTCTAAAAAAAAAGTTCAGATCGGATCGGGCCATACTTTAAAAGTTAAACTAATCTCTGGTAACTAAAAGTAGAAATTATTTTTGTAATGGTAGGTTTTTGGAAACTTCATAGACAATCAAACAACAAATCACATATTATAATGTAGGATACTTATATACGATCAACATTAAAATTTAGGGAAGGGGCTATGTCATTAAACTAGTCATAGAATCATATAAATTATGATAATAAAGAGTATATTGATTTATTCAAATATACTTTTATTTATTTAAATTATTTTTACTTAATTTGTTTTTAACTCCATTGGTACTAATTAATATAATATTAAGAAACTTATAACGTTTATTTTAGATTGATATTAAAAAAAAAAAAACTAATTTATAAGAATTAACTATGTTTGATAAATGAATAAGTAAATAATGAACATAATAATTATCTAAATTATTTAGATAAGTAACTAGTTTATATACACTTTAGTGATTTTTAGCACAAATACAGTCAGAATAAAATAATGTTTTATCAGAATTAAGTACAATAGTTTGATGATTGCAATTATATGGAACATTGGAGTAAGGTTCTAAATGCATAGAAAACCATAAAGTATTTCCACTATTTTCCATAAATTTTCTGTTAAAAAACAATAATAAATAATATGTTAAACAAAAAAAATTTTAATGTTTACTTACTTTAATATTTCTATAAAAATCTTTATTTTGCTTTTGGTAAAAAATCCTGACCAATTAATTTGAATAATTTGAGAAACATTTCGAGAATTTGATTTTGTTAGTTTACCATCTGGTAATAAACACATGGACTTGTTGTCGCTTAAAAACATATTAAAATTTTTTTGATTAAATATTTTTATGAAAAATTAGATTACTTTTAGCTTTGATGCAAAGCTGAGAAGGTATTGGTTTTACTATGTTTTTTTTTGTCTATCACATTTTCTCAGCTCTCACCAAACCGATTTTTTAACTTTTGAAAGTGTTCAGGAAAGTCTGACACTTTTATATATATATTAAATTAAATCTAATGTAATATACTTTACAATGGAAAAAAAAAATTTCTGATTTTATTTTATCTTCACAGTGAAAATGGCTACCAAATGCTATTTTTGTGTCAAAATTCTCGATTTTATTTTTAAAATTTTTAACTTTATAATGCTATAACTTATTGAAAATTGTATGGATCAACACTATTTTTTATGCGAAATAATATTTATATCCCTTTTTCATTCGACATACTTTATTTTAATCAGAATATAAATAATGAAATAACAGATTGTGTAGCTTTTGGAATAATCCACCAATTTTTTAAAATTAAACACTATCTAAAGATTTGCATCGAAGCGTTTATTTTTGATAGTGATTTTAATCACTGTCAGATATCATTATACTTGATCCAACTATACCACGTCACCACTGTGCCGCGACCCCCCTGTGCTGGGTTTTATTTTTTTATATCCTTTTAAAATATTTTCCTATTATTATTAGCACATTTTGATTAAATTTAATATCTATTATTCATATATTTTAATAAAAATCTAGCTTAACTTTTTCAAGAATTGTACATATTATTTTTAATATTTAAATTTATACTTTCAACTCAATTTACTTTATGTTTTGTAATCAGATAAATTGACAATTTATGAACCTTATTTAATATTAAAAGTGTTTTTACACAGAAGTAAAGATGTGATGTAAAACCCTCCATAACATAGCCTTGAAAATGCTACTGAGTGATATAACAAATTAAAAAAAAAATTGTAAATGAGTTTATGCACCAAGCAGATTTACTATTTTATAAAAATATTTAGTCCTCATACAAAAATTATCAATCATAATTCTTACATTTTTATATCTAAACTAAAGTATGATAACCAGGTATCCAGAAGAGTGACATCAGTACTATAAGGAATAGTTGTATTATATCTCCTTACTACTTTTGACCTTGGAAAACATTCATTTACAATCAATCCCTTTTCATTAAAGTATGATGCTATTGAGGAAGGACAAATTTCATCATCTGAAAATTTTTTTAGTTACTATAAAGCTGCTTAACATATAACATACATGAAACATTGTACAATTTGTTTAAACATAATAAGTTTTTAATAGTGTTGCCTAATCAATAGTTATATTTTTAAAAATTAATACAATACAAGTATAATAAGTTCTAATAACTTATATTTATTTATTTAAATTAATTTTACCAGTCAATATCGAATTTAAATCATGTTTTTACAAAGTTTTAAATAATTTCTTATAAAAATATTTACTACAAAAAAATATTTTTAATTAGTTTGATTTTGTAACAATAAAAAATTGATTTTATCAAATTTCTTTATTTTTTTGTTTAATTTATTGTTTTTTGAAATTTATATTTTTCAATTAATTATTATTTTAAACACTAAAAAAATAATACCAAAACAAACTTAACATTTGATATATTACATAAACACTCACTGAAAGGTTCCCAATCAATCAAGATATTAAACTTAATATCACAGCATTTGAAACAATCCTTAATACGATGGTATTTTTTACTATTCACATCCAACTCTATAAGATTGAGTGTTATTCCTAAAGTTTGATTTATGAAAATCAAATTAATTCATCTGCATAAATTTATTTAAGTGTTCAATAAGTAAGGTTAAAGTTTCTCATTGTTCTTATTATTATTACAATTGACTTATTTTCTTATTTATAAAACCTCTCATGTATATCATTTATTAATTGAATTAGCTCCACTAAAAAATTAAAAATTGAGAATAAAAGATAGTCATTTAAATTTTTATAATTATCCAGATAATATTTATATTTTAAAATGAAAAAACTATAAAAAAAATATACTTTAATATAATTCAATAGCATAGACAGAGATCAAAATTTTTAATTTTTAAAATAACAGTTTAAAATGATTTATTTTTAAGGCTATAGAAATAATTTTTAAAAAATGTTTCATTTTAGTATTATGATTTTACTGTGTAATTCAATACAAAAAAAAATGTTATACTCCTGTTATTTGTGGAAATATTTCATTAAAAAAAGTTTTTTTGAAAATGATCATTGTAATTTTGAGATTTGTCTAAATGTCTAAAATTAAGGGTTTTTTGAATATTTTGAGGCTATAAGTTCAACTAGATTAAAATTGGGTTTTTTTTTAACATACTAAACATTAAAATGTCCAATGAGAGCTGAGGATTTTTATTGACAGATTTATAAAAACCCATAACATCACAAGACCTTCTTAATTTTGAAACTAAAAAATACTCTCAAAATGATGTTAAAAAATTTTACTCAATAAAGTGAATTATAAAAATTGATTATAATTGTAAAATTCCATTGGTAAATTTAGATGAAATCCAAAAACATTTTTTTGAAAATGATACGTATGGTAACATTTTACCAAAAAAATGAAATATAATAGATTAGTAGTAGATCCAACTAATAGAGTACAAAATTGGCAAATAACAAAGTAAAATTATTTAACTTTGTAGTTGAAATCTATTATCATTACAAACCTAATTCCACAATATATATAAAAAATATTACAATATTAAAGATATTAGAAGTAAATGATTTTAGTTGTCTATATGGAGAAAGTTTACTATACAAACTTTTTATTTGACAAAGAGATAATATTTTTCAATTTTTGAGTACAATATCTTTAATTAGACACGAGTCTAATTATTTGATGCATCTTTGAAAAAAATTGATTTAGTAAAAGCTTATAAAAATAAACAACAGACACAAAAAAAACCACATAGTAAAATAATTTTAATATGAAAAAGAAATTTTTTTTCACGAGGGATTAATACAAAGATGGGGTTCTTGATATTCATTGAGCTTATATGAATTAATGTAATGAAATAAAAATAAAATGAATTTTTTCCTCTACTCAACAATTAAAACAAAAGTCACTGCGACGAGCAGGATATAAAATTGTACCCCGAATATGAAAGATAATAGCGTAAATTGCACTTTCAGTAGACAGAAAAAAATAATTTAAGCTAGTTGAAAATTAAATCATTTTTTTTTTATTCAAAAGAAGTAAAATATTAAAATTAAAGTGTAACTTTATATTAAATGTAAGATAGATTCATATAATTTTTATCAAAATTAGTGGCCTCATTACCCTAGTAAGGTATTTTAAAATAATATTTAGTTCAACTTCACCCTAAGATATAAACTTGTTTTAATTTCTTTTTGAAAAGATAAATCAAGTTTAAAATGTAGTTAGAACAAATCTAAAAATTTTATAGAACTGATAGAGAGAATGTGTTTCAGACTAAAAAAACATGTCAATATTTAATCCTTTTCAAACAATATATTAAGTAAATGTATAAAGAATAAAAACTTTAAAAATATTATTTCTAAAAATTATATTACAAAAAAAAATTGCTTACTTGATCCATGAACTGGTAAACAGATATTTTGATAGGAATTTTTTAACAAAAACATTTGTAGTAAATTATTTTTTGAAATAGACATACAGTCATCTACACCGATTCGAGTATTTAATGAAACAGCTTGAATATTACCTATAAATATAAAATGTAAAGTGTACTGTACAAAGAATAGTAGTTTATAAAACTAAAAACTATACTAATAAAGTGATTGTATGGATGTATCCTTTATGTGAAGACAATGCAAGCAGTTGCTTAGGGCATATTGCATTTAGTTAAATAGCAGATAAAAATGGTTATCAAAAATAAAATTTCATTAATTACATGGGGTATCAAAATTTATAACAGCATCCCTAGATGATCATAATATTATAACAAACCATTTTTCACAAATGATTGAATGAACACCGAATCAATAATTGTTCCTAAAGTAACATTTTGTACATGGTAGTACTGGCTATTTTCAGAAAATATATTTTCAACATCATCAGGAAGAAAAGAAATATCAGGAAGCACAACAGTAATCTGAAAAGTATTAAAAAAATTGAGTATCATTTATTCATTTTAAGTATAGTATTTCAATTTGAATTTTTTTTGCTATACAAGTGCAAATTTACAATATATTTACAAAGGGTGAATAATGTTGAATAAAACAATATATAGAAATTAAAAAAATAGTAAAAATTAAATAAACACATAAAAAAAAGGTATATAAAGGAGACACTAAGAGAGATTGTCTCCTCTGGATCTGTATATGATATTACAATTAGCTTTAAAATCATTCTGTCAATAAAATAAAAGAGAGTTGCATCTTAAAAAAATACAATTTGAGAGAAACAAATTAAAAATTTTTACTACCCATAAGAGTTATATTGTGTGTTCCAGTCTTTTTAGCATGTATCTTAAGTACAAGAAAATTTTTGTAGAATTAGCATACATATTTAGTAAAAGAATAATAAGCTATATTCGGTAATATTAAATATTATATATTGATAAGAGCCTCTTACATTGAGCAAAAGATATGTGTATAAAATTTATATCATCGATGACACTCATTTCTTACCAATATATACAACAAGATTATACCCTAAAAATAACAATAATGATTTTTCAATAATTCATTTAATTAATGAATCAACTGGAGGCCACAATAGGTATGTCCTACCCTAAATATACATTGGCTATTCTACCTAAATATTTTTTTTTGTTGGAATAATCTATTATGGTTACTAGTTGTTATAATAATTATTATGATAATGATATCTTCTTCCTCGCCTTAATCCCAACTACTTGGGGTCGGCCACCCTTATCCTAAACTTTCACTTGACACGATCTCCCACATCATTTACGCTCACATTAGTTGTCCTCAAATCGTAATCAATAGCATCCCTCCATCTCTTTTTTGGTCTTCCTCTACCTCTTTTTCCTTCAACATTCATTGTCATAACTGTTCTCGTAGCTTCCGACGCCTTTCTTCTCATATCATGATCGAACCATTTTAGTCTATTTTCTTTCATCTTATCCACGATTGATACTACACCTATATTCCTTCTTATGGTTCGATCCTTATCCAATTTCTTTAGTTATTCCACACATCCGTCTAAGTATTCTCATCTCTACTACACTCATTTTTGCTCCACTGTCTTGTCAACCGATCAACATTCTAACCACATATTCTGGCTGGTCTCACTACAGTTTTATAAAACTTACTTTAAGTTTAACGTAATCTTATTGTTCCTTTGGTTTATATTTTTTATCTATATTCTGTTTTAGTTATTGTTATTTAGTTAATAAGGCTCTGAGCCAATAACGTCATAAACTAGTGCAGTGTATTGTTGTACTTTCTTTTGTGACCAAGTATCACAAACCTTTAACTGAATTTTTAAAACATAAATTATACGAAAAATAGTTTGAAATCTAAATTTACGTTACTTGATAAAATTTAACGAAAATTATTGAATGTGTTCTCCTTTAGCTTTAAATAATTATATTACATGTTATATTGTAGTTCATAAAATTACTGTTAAAAAATACAGTAATTTTATAGTCTAGCAAATATTTAAAAAAATTAAATTAAATGAGTATTAATATACAAAGATTTTTACGCCGGCTGTCAACCTGTCACAACCTCTTTAGTCGCCTCCGACTAAAGTTATTAAGTTTCTATGTTTAGATTAAAATACTACCCATTTCTTAATTAAGTGTTAGATAAGGAATAAAATAAGTCCCATATGTTTCATAAAATAAAAGGTAAAACGGTTGACAAAACTATTGTTGATGATCAAATGTTTATAAAATTGTGATACCTTATTAGAAGTATTCTTTTTATATAATAAACTCATAAATTGAATAATTGTCAATTAAAATCATTAAATATTACTAAATAGTGGTGTGATAACCTGACAACCATAAATTATTTAAGGAAAAATTAAATAACGAAAAATATTTCATGAATATAATTTTTTTTCTATTTATGAAATTATGTACTAAGATATTGAAATAATAAAAATTAGGTAAAAACGATTTTTTTGATTAATTATTACAAAAGGCTTTTAACTTACAGAATGAATTAATTCACTTTTGTCCAAACTGTTCAAATGTTTATCCCATTGTTTTTTCAGATAAGAGTGCTTAGCTAATTGTGGATTAAATTTAAATAACTCAGGTTCAATCATTTTAAATCACGTTGAAAAAAATATAAAAATATTAATCTAGTGTATATTTAACAATATTAGTTTTCATATTTTTTTTATGGAGATATTGTTTTAACACTCAGCTAGTTTGACATTATTTATACAAACAACATTTTTTGTGAAATAATAATAATTTATTTAATTTAATAATAAGTTACTATGTAACGTTTCAATAAAAATTATACTAAGGAAAAAATATTTCTTAAAAATTTATTAGCTTTTGCTATTTTTCAATTATATTGTAACTGATTACATATAAACCGCGTGAGCTTTTTAGCACAGATAAGATAACACTTATCTAATTCTATTGTTTGGCAACGTTGATAATCTGTGAACATGTTAACTTTTATGACCAAACACTTATTAAACTTTGTTTTTTATTCTTTTAAAAATTTTGCGCAATTCATTACTTAGTTTACTTCTTTGTAACAATTAGCATCAAATCATAAATCAACCAATACTTTTTATATTACTGATACTTTTAAAAATATATTTTATTTAATAGAAAAGCTCATTATGTCATCAATTAGTTTTTAAACATTTTCAATTTGAGTAATTTATAAACAAATATACGAGAGTGAAATAATCTGGAGAGCATATTTTGTGCTAAAATATCTCTATTTGAATATTCCATTGTAAATATATTCCGTGAGATTACTTTAGGTTCTGTATACAATTTTAGGATTTCTGAAAAATATTTCATGACTAATGGTTTTTGTTTATGTGATCTTTTTAAAAAATAATTATTTTATATTTTAGAATTAAATACTTATCCATAATTTATCCATATCATTTACTGAACTTCCTGGTTTGTAATAATAAATTTTAATTTAACTTCAAAAAAAATAATGCCAGAATAAAATTTACTATTACTACAGTTTATTTTTATTTAGTCTGTGCTATTACTAGTGTAGATGTGAAGTTCATTCTAAAATTTCTGAATATTATTTATTTTTTATTCAATTATACAATTAATATATGTAATCTGGAATAAATCTGAGCAAAAAATCCAGATTGAACTGTACTTGAATTTCTAATTAAGTTATAATGGATTGAAAAAATATCACCAATTTGATTAATTCTGGTCATTCCAGATAACAGTTAGAATCCATCAATTCGGTTCATGGAATGTATCTGTTAATTCATAATATAATTTTACATACAAAATAAATATAAATTACTCAACATCTTTTTTTAAAACTAAATAAAATTTTTAATATTTTAGATATTTTTTAATTTTATATAATATTAGTTCAAAGAATTAGTTCTTATTATATCAACAACTGTATTTAATTTCTTATATAATTCATATTGTTTTGAATGATTTTATTAGCAAACTGTTATTTGGATTCAATCCATAGTTCCAACTGATAGATTTAATCCATAATCCAAATTGATGGTTCTAATCTATAATGCAGATTGAACAGATTCAATACAGAATCACCAAAAAATGTTTTCAGTTCTAGTTTGGAGACCAATCCATTTATAACATTACTACATAAACTTTATTTATATCTAACATTATAGTATAAACTACAGTTTGTATTAAAAAATACAGAATAACGTATATAACTCTGTGAAATGAAATGAAATTTCAATACCAGTACATAAAAGACAATACAATATTGGCTTAATTATATAAGCTACCTAACAATGAGTTAATTAAGTATATGAAATAATACAAGTAATTATACAATTTTTTATATGTTCTATACATTTATTTCTGAGAAATAAAGCAATGTTTATAGCTATAATATTATTATTAAAAAAAGACATGTAAGTTAACTACAAATTAACTAAATAATTTTTTCAAATTAGGTAATTTTTAATTACAATTAAAAAAACATGTGAGTCAATGATCACTTATTAATTTAAAATTGTTTAATTTATAAATGACCTTTTTCTTTTAATTTTGTGATCAAAGCATCAACATCAGGTAAAACTGACCCAGCTTGCCTGGTAGGAGGATCTTCAATGCTTAACACTTGTAACCGTGGAGTAATATCAACACCTATATCCACTGGAGTAATTTTTTTAATTGGTTTCTTCTTTGCTTTCATGATATTAGGTAAAGTAGCATATCTTGGCTCATTTAGACGTAAATCTGCACTGATAACAGTTGGAAGTTTGACTTTAATTGTTTCTAAACCTCCATCAATTTCTCGTTTTACAGTAGCTTCACCGCCTTCAACTTTAACCTCAGAAGCAAATGTTGCTTGGGGCCAATTTAATAAGGCTGCAGTCATTTGAGCTGTTTGATTAGAATCATCATCAATAGCTTGTTTACCAACAATTATCATATCAATTTTTTCATCCTGTGCAATTTTCGTTAATATTTTTGAAACATGGACAGGTTGTAATGTGTCATATTGAGCTTGTGGTATTTCTACATGAATACCACGATCTACTCCCATAGCTAAGGCAGTTCTTAAAGATTCTTGAGCTTGTGGAAGACCACAAGTCACTGCAATTACTTCAGTGGCCACTTTTTTTTCTTTAAGTCGAACAGCTTCTTCAATAGCAATTTCATCAAATGGATTAAGACCATGTTTAACACCATCAGTTACAACACCAGTTTTGTCGGGCTTTACACGAATTTTCACAGCATAATCAATTACTCTCTTAACGCCAACCAATACACGAACCATTGCAAAATTGAAAAAATTTTACTAAATACCAGTATGATAATATGTCAAAAAATAATTGACATGTAACGGTACTGAAAAAAATAATTAAGTTACTTCCGTGTTGACTAGTACACAACAGATAAAGTAGTTCAGAGTCTACTTTATATTATCTAGTAAAATTAATTTTTTAATCGTAATATTCTTTATGTTATCATAGTAATGGCAATTATTATCAGCTGAGCTACAAATTAATTCCAGTAAATTAGTCCGAGAAAAACGATTCAAAACTTTCTCATTTGTATAAGGGACACTAATTTTTTCTAATTAAAAATGAATTCTTACTCAAATGAATATAGTTGACAACTTTGTATATATTCATTTTTTATCACTCGTTAATTTGAAATTATAGGCGTAGTTGCATAATAATAATTTTCAAAAATCTGTTTTTTGGTATTTATAAAACATTTTTTATTGAGCAAAAAAACGTCATAAAATAATTTGTGTTGTAAATTAATAATAATTTTTAAGTAGTTTAATTCCTAATTTAATTTAATTACCAAAAAAAGTAATTTACTCAACACTGATTATTTATTTACCTGTACATGCTAATATTAATTTAGTCAAATATACATATCATATCCTGAATCTACCCATTATTAGATATTTATGTGTTAAGACTAAAAAAAATAAAAATTCACCTGGACAAATTAATTCCTGCAGGGAGTTTGTGATCAAGGCTGAACAACCCCGCTAACCCTAGTAAAACTCTGTAGGGTTGACAATTTGTACCACTGCTCTTAACCTGTAATAACTTTGGTTAGTTGGGATCGGTAAGACTGAGCTACCTGCTTGCAAACAGCGTATAGGCCCCCTTTAACCAAGTCGTACCATGTGAATGGGTTGTTAATAGTCATTTTACTTTTCGGCTAACTAACCTAGGTTATTTAGTCCAAAGGTAAAGTGACCAGTAACGTATCTAAGATTTTCTCACGGGGGAGATATATAATTTTTAAGAGTCATATCTATTCAAAATAAACATAATATATGTTATATTATAAGATATATTAAAAATTGTATTTTATTATACAACAAAATCTAATTTTATTTCTTTGTTCAGGCATTTATCAAAATTATGTTTCAAATTAGCACCGAGGGGATATAACACCAATATCCTTCACCCTGTAAATCCTCTATGGCACCTGAAGCATCATACAGTATACAGCCCGTATAGAACTCTGCTGTGACGGACTCCTTAGTTTCTCGACTATTCGTTGGAACTATATGGATAAAAACACAAAACATCGATATTAGGACTAACAAGAATTCTGTGGACAACTTGTCAAAATAAGCGCGTGAAATGATGACTTCTTGTAGAAAAGTTGTCAAAATTGAAAATCTCAATGTGAACAGTGGTACACTTAATAAACTGTCTATTAGCACAGAGATGATCTCAACAGATGCAAACTAGGAATCGCAAAACCAACTTGAATCAGTTGCTGAAAGGTTCTGTTGAATGGAATAGATTGTGTTATTAAAAGGTTTACAAATTTTTCATAATATAATAGTTTATAATATGAAATATCAAAACATATAATATAAGAGATATCGTATGGGAACAGGTCACTATACTCGATAGACGGCGAAAAAATGACTGAATCTTAAACAATTATACAAAAAGCTGTAAGGATTAAAACGACATAACCGAGAAAGATATATGTCCCTTTTGATCTTGTACTATTCTATTAATTGAAAATACATTTTAAACTGTTATCTTAAATGTATTAAAATAATATTACTGTACCCAGTATGTTGTTCAATAATATCAACAGGTTCAAAAATAAAAAATTTAACCCTAAGTAACTTAGCGGCAGTTAGAGGCGCAAACAGAAGAGGAACCAAACA
This sequence comes from Daktulosphaira vitifoliae, assembly GCF_025091365.1. Taxonomy (NCBI): domain Eukaryota; kingdom Metazoa; phylum Arthropoda; class Insecta; order Hemiptera; family Phylloxeridae; genus Daktulosphaira; species Daktulosphaira vitifoliae. Next base: position 34,250,915 of record NW_026099572.1, on the reverse strand, counting down.
AAACACAAAAGAGAAAGGATAAGGGAAGCAATGACTTGGAAAAGTTGGAGGTTACTAAAAATCCCGTACCAGAATCCAAGGGACTTGAATCTTCGGAAGAAAACTTGTTGAGTACCCACCTATGAGGATGTGGTAACCGACGATAAAAAAGTGAAACTGATTCTCGCAGGCTAATCTCACGGACAAGGACATTTCATTAAGTCTAGCGTTGAAGATTTGATACTATGGAGTACTGGTGGAACCGATATACCGAAATTTGAAAATACTAGGCTCATTGACAAACCACTTGTGATCAATGCAGCCCAAGAAAGTTCTTTTACTGAGAATTCTTAATAAGAACATAGACTGAACTTTTCTCGAAAAAGAAGATATCAAAAACATAAGTCCCAAAGAGATACTTAATTTCACCAGAGATACAGGACTCTTTTTAAACATTTATCGGAGTGGCCAAATAAGATGTCCTATATAAATATAGCATTAGGTACATAAAAGGACATTGGTGGAAACACTTATGTCAAAAAACCGAATTAATATAATATGTTAGGAGGTGCACACAATTGACCTACAAGTCTGAGTGCATGGGCAGTTCTTAGTCACTTCTTTAATAACTAAAACTAGAAAAATTAATATTCATAGTAGGCCACCTACTTATTTCAATCGGGTATGTGTCTCATTACTTGATGTATAAATCTATTAAGATTTGGTTATTATCGTTTAAGATGCAACACCTCATATTTCACTTTTTCCGACTTTTTAGGAGAGCAAAAAAACTGGTTTATTACTGATAAATTTTAATTAGAGGGTATTATGATTTTGATATTATTGACAAATAACTTTTTCTGATTGTTTTTATCAGACAATCAAACAATTTATCCTAAATTTTAAAACAAGATAGAGGTGCTAACTCAATTTGACAAAAAAATAAGACATGAGGTATTGCATCTTAAGTGATGTTATGTTACAATGTGCTATGTAGGTTTTTCTTCCTCTCTAAAAGAAATGCAACTTTTAAAAGAGAAATTTTTAAATTCCAAAAGTGAAAGTTCAAAGAGAAGTATAATATATAATACTACTTATTTATTTATTACATTGAGGTTTCCAACTAGAATTTTTTTTTACAAAAAAAAAAATCATGATTATAATCTTTTACAACAAAAATAAAATATTATTCTGCTCGGGGCATGCTCTTGAGATCATATAAACACCAAATAGGTATAATCAAAATAGAACCAGATGCTGCACCTCCAATAATCCATTGTTTCTAGAGAAAAACAAATTTTTAAATATTATAATTATGATTGTGTATTAAATAAAATAATGTTAGTTTCTAAAGTTAAAATTTTTTATTTAATTTTTTTTTTTACTGAAATATAGAAAAGTTGATCATTTTCTAACACTAAATTTGTGATTTTATAAAACATAAAATTGATGTTACAAACAATTTTTAACACTAATTCTAATTGTCATTTTTTCTGAAAAATTTATAATTTTTAATATACGACTTTGTAATTCAAAGCAACAAATAATTATAATAGACTTATTGTAATTATTTATAATTGAAATATTTTTTTTTTGGAAATTGTTAAATTTAAGATAAAAGTTAATTTTAAATATTTTTTTATTTATTAATTACATGCATTGTTACAAATTAAAAATTGTAAAAACATATTTGAACAAAATATTTTTTAAATAGCTTAAAGAGATATTAAATATAATAGATAATAGACTTTTGGGCAGATAGAATGCTTAACATAATTTTGTAAATGTTTTAAAAAATAATTAAATTACCTATATGAAAAATAATATATCAATTAAAAAATAAGTGATGGAAATAACATTAACGTGCAATCAAAAAGATAAAATTCTGATATAAACTAATGCAAAGGTATAATACAATAAAAATTAATGTATTATTACCTCCGATATAATGATTACCATAGGTATTGTAATTAATAATAATATACTGAATTCTATTTCTAAAATGATTCATAATTTATAATAATAAAAACTTAATTACCCATTTCGCCATCCTGACTTCCGGTGGTCCGTTTACGGCCACATTTGATCTTTTTGGAATTACTTGTAAAGATTGTTTAGCCAAAGGCTGTGCTAATTTAGTTAAGCCAAACATTATTAAAGTGTAATAGAATGCGGTTTCTAAATTTACGTATTTTAATAAAATTTTGTAGTTTATTTTAATCACAATTAAGCAGACTATGTTCACGCAAATTCACTTCGCGACCTTCCTACTAGCAATCCCATATTATTATCAATAACGAAAAGCTACTCTAGCTAGTTGATCATGTGTTGAACAGTATAACCACAATCTATACGAAAATTTGTACACTATGTATTATATTATCATTAAAAACATAAATTCAAATTTGCAAGTTCTCAAGTTTTAGTAAAGTGGTTTAAACTAACCAGTTATACTTAAAAATTTTTAATTTTTTTTTTAATTAAAATTTTTTAAATTAAATAGTTTTTTTTTAATTAAAAGATATTTAACTAAAATTATTTATTTTATCTACTAAATCACCTATGATTAATTTAAGTCCTTTTAATTATTCACACCCATCATTGTTTCAACAGTATAAAATTATAATGGGCTAATTCATATTGTTATCCTAATTTAAAATATAATGGTTTATTAATTAGATGATAATGTACTTACTATTAAACTTTAATCTCTCTTGTAAATATTTAAGTAAAATTAGAATTGTTTAATTGTATATTTAATTTCCAATTTTTCAATATTTTTACTTATCAACATTTAAATTAAATAATTCTACAGATTTTATTTTTTATTTTCCTAATTATATAAAATGTCTAACTATCTAACGGGAGGACGTGTCAATGTAGGACAGTTACAAGAAAGTGCAGCAAAAGAATTAATACAGCTATTAGATAAATGTGATGGTCCAAAAGTAAAAATTTTAATTAATGTCGTTATTATGAATCGTGTATCTCTAAAAAATTATTTCTGTTATACATAGGTTATAATATTGGATGAGGGTCTCACAAGACCTATTGGATTAATTGCGACTTACAGTTTGTTAAGAGAACATGATGTTAAAGAAGTTTTTATTCTTAATAGTGGAAAACTTGGAAGCTTTCGTGAAAATGTAAAGAGTATTATTTTTATAACAAGACCATTTCTAACCCACATGGACCTGATTAGTGAAAATATTCATAAGTAAGCTGTAGTATTCTAGTAACTAAATATAAATTTTTTTTGTTCAATTAATTTTCATATCTTAAAAATTAGGGACTATGTACATTAATTTATCTATATTAATAAGAAAAAATATATAAATTATTTCAAAATTGAGCTCCTTGAATAATAATTTTAACTCAATTTTTACTTTTTATGTACTGATACTTAGAGTAAATTTAGAAGAGAACCAACCATTAAAAACAAATTTTTTAAATTTAAAAAACTATTTGTTATCTTACATTGTATATATTAAATTAATATAATTTAATTTTAAATTGTTTAACAGAGAAACACAAGAAAATCTGAAACATAGAGAATACTATTTATTTTTTGTTCCAACTCGTAGTTTATTGTGTGAAAAACGTTTGGAAGTATGTAATAAACATTGAATTTATGTTATTGTCATACGATATTTTATAATTTACAATTCATCTGTTATTAGTACTCTAGATCAGGGGTTGGCAATAGGCTATATGCAAATGAAAAATGAATGGTTAGCTAATAATATTTTACTTTTATGTTTCCTTTTAATATTATATTGTATACAACATACTGTTCTGGTCTACGTAAAAAATTAATTGCCGACCACTGCTCCAGATCTTGATCTTAATGATTTTAATTTTGCATTTGGAAAAACTGATATGTATTAAAATAATCATCCCATTTTAGTAGTTCAAATCAATTTTCAGATTGTTATTCAAAAATTTTGTTTATTTTAGAGGAAAGGTGTTTTTGGTAATTTTGTATCTATTGAAGAATTTTGTTGTTTTTTATTTCCTATGGAAAATGATCTTATGTCTATGGAAATGAATGATTGTTTTAAGGTATTCCAAAATATTGAAATTTTATTTTGATACTCTTTAATTTCTATTAAATTTTTTATATATATAGGAACTATCAATTGAAAAAGATCCTACTTGTTTGTATCGAGTAGCACAGGCCATTGTAATGCTAGAAGATATTTATGGACGAATAGGTCATATAACTGGTAAAGGTCAAATAGTGAAAAATGTGTGGGATTTGGTATCTAAGATTTCTTTAGAACCTCGCAAACCTAACTCTAAAGCTAACCGAAATTATAAAACAATTGACCATATTGTATTATTGGATAGATCAATAGATTTATTAACACCAATGGCAACTCAGTTAACATTTGAAGGTCTTATTGATGAACTATTTGGAATTGATTGCTGTATGTAAATTATTATTATAAGAAATTGTTTTTTAAATAATTTTTGTGTAATAATATTTTGATAGATAAATAAAACTATTAAAAAATGTGCACTATAAATTTGAATGGACAGTCATCATAAAATATTTTGTCATTGCTGCTCATTACTATTTTTGTAAATATATCTTCAGAAATTAAAAAATCAATGTATTATATAAGTTACAAAATTTTAATCATAACGAATTTCCTGAGCATTTAAGTCTTAGTTAATTTTAAATTGATTTTACAAATATTTTATTTTGTAGGTACTGTTGAATTACCTGCTGAAAAATTTGTATCTGATGAAGAAAATAAAAATGTACTGTCTTTAAGAAAAATTGTTTTGAACTCCAGTGATGAAATATTTGCTGAGACTAGGTAAAATTGATATAAAAATAATAATATAAAAGAATATTTGCATTTTTAATTTGTTTTAACTTATTATAGAAATAAACACTTTAATGCAGTTTTAATGAATTTAAGTAAAAGAGCAAAAATTATTACATCAGAATATGATGAAAAAAGAAATGGAAAAACTGTTCAAGAGATGAAACAATTAGTATCCAAGTTACCTTATATGTTAACATTAAAAAAGCAACTTTCAACATGTAATACAATTTACACTCAAATATTATTTAATTTACACTCATTTAAATTAATAGTTAATGGAATGATTACTCTATAAAATAAGAATAATTTTTAACTATTAAATTTAAATTTTAGATACTACTATAGCTGGGTTGATTAAAGAATTAACAGATAAAAAGAGTTTCCGTCAATTGATAAATTTACAACAAGAACTTATATTAGGAATTGATACTGATAAAGTATTACCTCAAATAGAAGATTTAATATCCAATAAACATGATATTATTATGGTATATTTTATTGAAATAATTATATGAAAATAATAATTTTTGTTAATAGTAGCTCTTACTATACAGTTACTTATAACCAGACTTGTATGTTTATACATTTTGTTACAGTAATTTTGAAGGCAATTTTATTCAAATGATAATACTTATAGTTAAGTATTTTGCTTAGTTATGAATTTTGCATTTACTGAAAAATCTAAAGTTATAAATGCATGAACTTACGAGTCTTGCTTATGACAAAGTCTAATTAATGTATATCAAGCATTAATATAATATTAAATTAGTCACATTGTTCCTCTGAAGAAAAATTACTTGTTATTCTAATGTTTTAAGTTTGATAATAGGTATTACGTTTAATTTGTATGCAGTCTGCTGTTAATTCTGGACTAAAACAAAAAGTGATGGATTATTATAAACGTGAAATTATTCAGACTTATGGTTTTGAATATTTAGTAATGATTACTTATTTAGAAACATGTGGCCTTTTAAAAATACAAGTAAATCAATAAAATTATTTTAAAGTTATGTATTAATTGTCTATTTATTTGTAGTCTAACTCAAGGAGTTATGGAGTTTGTCGACGATTATTGAAATTGGATGTATATGAAATGAGTGAAGTTGAACCAGATGATATAAATTATGTATATGGTATTTACGCTCCACTTAGTGTAAGATTAATTCAACATATGACAAAATTTGATAGTAAAATATTGTCAGATATTTTACCAATTTTACCTGGACCCAGTGTTGAACATGTTTGCACAGATGTTAATCAAAGTAGTTAATAATTAACTATATGCAGAATTGTCAATATTAATGCTAATTTTAATTTTTAGCGTCAAATATGAACTTTTTGGTTGATTCACCTAAAGTTGTACTAGTTTTTTTTATTGGAGGCTGTACTTTTGCTGAAATATCAGCTCTTCGATTTTTAAGTACACTGGAAGATTGTAAGTAATCAAAATTAAAATAATTTTGTGAATAATTTATTTATTAAAATTTGTTTATAGCTACTGTGGATTATGTTATTGCTACAACCAATATTATTAATGGTAACAATTTTCTCAAGTCACTATTAATTCCAGAGATCAGTAAAAATTATAAAAGCAATTAAATTAATTTATCTTAAGATTACAGTTATTCAAAAGTTTTACTACTAATTAATAGTCAGAGAGAAATTTTGTAAAACTCCTCAAATATTAACTAGACTTCATTAAATATATTAAGTATGATTGTTTATTTCTAGTTATTCATTGTATAATATCTATTAAATAAAATTTTTACATGGATACTATTTATTATATTTATCTAAGAATGCATTACATGATTTCCAGCATTGAATATAACATTTTTCAAATCCTAGATTATCAGAATCATAGTATGGATCTTGAATTATAGTTTCTCCTTTTGGGTCAAATGACCCCAGCAAAAAAACTTCTGCCTTAGATCCTTTTGGTTTTCTACGATTGATTTCACTTATATTACTGTTGTCCATACCAAAAATAAAATCAAACCTATGAAAATCATCTTTCACTAGCTGTTGTGCAGTATGTTGATACTCGATATTATTCTTCTTGAGTACAGCCATAGTTCTTTGATCAGGAGAACAACCTACATGCCAACCACCAGTGCCTGAACTTTCAGCATACCACTTATCAGCAATACCTCTTTGTTTAATTACTTCTTTGAATACAGCTTCAGCCATTGGAGAACGGCATATATTTCCTAAACATACAAACATAACATTATGTTTATCTGCCATGGTAATTTATGATGATTCAGTTAAATTATCTGTTTCATGAATATTGAACTGATAAATTGTCATATAAATATAATTAAATAACCCATGAAATTAATTTAGTAAAAAAAAAAAATGAAATTTGTTTAGTATTTTGAAATTTTTGAAACAACATGAAAAATTGGGTTCCGGAGATTGCCACGAACTGATGATGCCCCGACATTCATTTACTCCGACACTGTAAAAAAATCCTCCGAATACATTTACTCCGACAACAATTACTACGAATACCTGGTTACAAAAATTTGGATGTTACTACGACGACGAATACTCCGAATAGGACTATTAATTGATTGCTCCGAATGAAATTAGCTCCGAATATCGATTATTCACGAAATCGATTAAAAAATTATCAAATTTCGGAGTAGATGAATATCGTAGCAATATATTATCTGATGGAAAAATATAACCCTTATCACTAATTAATAAATATTAATTAATATAATAAAATAGCGTTATAATTGATTACTGTCTATTAACGAATAATTATTACAATAAAGATCCCCGAAATGTATCCGACTTTTGATAAAATAGGTACATAAAGGTAACATAACTGGTGTGAGCCCTTAAATTTTTTTTTGGAGGGGAAAGAAGAGCGATTCCAATTTTCAGACGTAAAATCTTTTTTACCTCTCCTTATTAGTGCTTATTATAACACTGTAAGCACATTAATATTATAACATTCAATTAGTTTAGTTAAAAAATATAGAGGTACGTTTTTATGATGATAGTATTCGTTATTAAACAGATGCGTTTATAAAGATATTCGGTATCCCATTCTCTAAAACTGTCATTACAATTAGTTTCATATGAAATCAAACAAAAATATGATTTAATATCATTTCATTGTTCAAAGGTGGGTAACGAAATTAATTCAGTCCAGTTTGGATTTGACCGCAATCTGGAGAGACTTGAGGGGGCTTTGTCTCCTAAAATTCTGCCATAGACTATACCGAAAATGAATTAATTTGTATTTCTTGTTGTATAGAAATATTTTTTTAGATTAGGTAAAAAATTATGTAATTAGAGTTCCCAAATATTTTGTTGCAATACTCCTACGCTCTAGTCAAATTAAGTAAACACAAGGCAGTTATAAGTTAACAGTGGACAATAGTTTATGATTTATCATAAACTTACAAAAATCTTCTGCTAAGTAAATTGGTTTTAAACTTAACTAACTCGATTAAAAATATGCAGTCAATTCATTAAATAATGGTTCAGTTTTTTTTCATTTGCATTATGATTATTTGAAGTTTTGTCAAATATACGTATAAAGTTAAATATTTTAATTTATAATCATGATTGATAATCAAACAATTATTCATTTTTTCTCATTAAATGGAAATCAAATATAATAATGTAATATTGAAACTGTACAACTTTTTTTATAGGACATATATATATATA
>NW_026099572.1:34230302-34241049 GCF_025091365.1 Daktulosphaira vitifoliae | reverse complement strand
CGCTTTTATCACAATAATTCTACTACTTTTCGTTCAATATTGTTTTAAAAATTATTTTCAACTTTTTAGTTCAATGTGCTTTAAAAGCGTGTTTTTTAGTTTTTTTAAACTATATTTATTTAAATTTAATGTGGGAGTAAAATCCGTCATAATTTTGGTAACCTATGACTCAGATGGTCGGAGTACCAGATGTTCGTAACAATTACTACTTTGTCAAATGTCGTAGTATGTAAATGTCGGAGCATCATCAGTTCGTGGCAAAGGTGCTCTCCCGAAAAATTCATAGACATAATAACACCATAGATAACAAATGCATTAACATGTATCACCAACTAAGATAAAATGGAATTATCACGGTAAGGTCAATTTGATCGGGAAGTGCAATGCGGTTTTGTTATAGAATTTCGTAGAAGAGGAATATTTGATAAGCGTGAAGTCTAGCTACAAATGTTTTTAAAATACAAAATTTCAAAAATGGAGTGGGGGAATAGAGCAAATACATGTAAAATAGACAACGCCATTATACCGAAATTCCCCTTTACACGGCATAATTAAAAAATGTATTTATAATAAAATGATTTTACATGAAAACGGATACAAAATGTTCAAAATATTCATTTATAGCACATATTGTAAACTTTACGCTATCTATTGGCTTAAATATATACTATATCATTTACCACATGTTAGCAAACATCACTAAGTTAAGTGAACTGTACTTGAGATCTTATTAAGCGATCCGGTTTTGTTATTCATTTTATATAGGAGACATTTTGAAGTAATCGTATTATCTACTATTATAATTGTATTTTTCCGATTTCCTAAATCAGTTTTAAAATTTTTTATTCTAATAAATCACTGTTTGCCGAATATTCCTTTTTTTACGAAATTTCTTTGACGAAACCGGATAGCACTCCCCATTTCCATAGACCGTATATTACGGTCATGATTATGTTAAACATAATCGTTAATTATATCTTTTCATATAGTTTGTAATATAACATCTATGGACATTTTGTTAGAATTTTTTCTATAATCCTTGAGTAGTGATAATTAAAAATAATTTCCTGATTACAGAAAACGGTTAACAATGTAACCATATAAAGCATTACGACAAAACCAAAATATACCGATTTATGAGTACTAAGTACATATAAACTTGTACCTTTTGGTTGAATTACATAAATAAATACAAAATAATTTATGTCGTAGTTTATGCGTAATAGAAATGGAAGATTTGATAAAGACTTTGTTGTCAGGAGGATGTATAATCCTTGCAGGCCATAGATAACAAAAAATTCTTAATAATTCTTTATTATCTATGGTGCTGGCGGCTTAAACAATATTCAGTTCCCATGTGATAAGTTATCAAATATAGTTAAAATATTAATTTGTATGTTTAAGAATTAAAATTCTGTCAGTTTAGAGTACAACTTTTTTAAAAATAATGTCTTGATAATTTTTTGTATATATATTAATCATTGGATATTAACTTTGCTAATTTAAAACTTCAAATATTTCTTAATAAGTGAGTATTATGGCGGGACTATATTTTAAGAAACCAAAACGAAATCTTCGGGTGAGAGATTCTGATGATTTTTCCGATGAAAAATGCGATGAAAATTTAAGTGAAGAAACAACACTTAAATCAATAAAAAGTCAAAAAATTAAAGTACCCAAGAAAGTTAGTACTCTAAGTTTTGAGGATGATTTAAATGAATGTAAGTAATATAACAAATTATTAGATACCTATGTTGTTTGTTTGAAATATTATTATTTATAGGTGACGACGGTGAAGAATTTAAAGTTAGAAAATCATCTTACAGTAAAAAAATTAAAAAACAAATGAATAAAGAAAAAATGAGTCGAAATAAATCAGAGTCAATTAAAAAATTAACTAATACCAATGAAACATTACAGCTTACATTTAATGAATTAAAAACAAACAAACCTAAAGTAAGCTATTAAATAATAATTTTTCAATATAGTAGCTGTTTATAGATTATACTTTTAAAATGTTAGTCAGAATCGATTGAAAAAGAAATAATGCTTACTGGTCGAGCTGCAGAGATGGCAGGATATGAATCATCAGATGAGGAGCAAGATACATTCAATCCATCTGTCCATCGTTTTTCTAATCCAGATGAAGTTAAATTAGTATTAAAAAGTAAAAATTGACTTTATTGTTTTAAAATTAACTATTTTTATATTTAAAATAAATATAAAATTTTAGAGGGACAAATCCCAAATGCTGCCTTGATTCATGCTGCTAGAAAAAGAAGACAACAAGCCCGTGATATGGGAGAAGATTTTATACCTATATCTCAATCATCTCATAAGTAAATATGGAATTTATATTTTATATATTTAAAAAATTATTCTGAAGTGTACTTTTTAATTGACTTAATAAAACAATTTTACAAACATGCAAGTGAGGAGTATGGTACACGTCACTACTGATTTGGTAACTCATAATTGATATTAAATAAATTTTTAAGGAGCAACACAGAACAGATAATTATATTTTTGAATGATTATGATTTTTTTAATTTATTTATGTACTTAAGCTATAAGATGTTATTTAACATGTATATTTTAAAAAATTTAAAAATAGGTTTTTTAATTATCAGTTATGTATAAACATTTTTAAATTCTAAATCAGAAACAAACTATCATTATATTTGTTTTTAAAAGAGAAATAAATCATAATGTGTTAGAGTAAACTATATTAAATTTTATTCTGCTTAGGAATATAAATCCTATGTTACCAAATCAGTAGCGATATATTTTACCAAAAAATATTTAATTATATACATCAATATAATTCTCATTTAAATCCCAGCTATCACTGTAAAAGTTTTAACAATTACCAAAATATTAATTCAAAAATTACTATCAACCAATCATTTCTATAGTAAAATTGACCCCTTTATAAGGTATAAGTGATGAACATAAAAAATATTTTTTATTGATAAATTGAAAAAAAAAAAACAATATAATGTAATATCAATAGTTTAGTAAAAAAAATGTATTATGTGCAATTTTGTTGAAATTACATTAATTATTTAATCAAATTGAACATTGTGTAATGTTTATTGTGTTTTAAGTTTGAGAAATTAAATTTAATATTACTTACAGTTTTAAGAATTATTAGCTATTGCAACCTATTATTACTTTTTATACTCCAAGATAGTTAATTAGTTCATTTCTAAAATGAAGAATGTCGACTCCATTTACTAAACTATTCAGTCACCTAGTAAATGGATCTGTCTCTTACAGAGTCATGAATTTATTAGCGTACATCATGTATTGCTGCATAGCCTACTCAACAACACCATCTCTCTTTAATATTAATATTTCATAAAAAATCAATTTTTATACTCTTTAAATTTATAAATAACTATTTATTATTAATATGTATGCTATTTAAAAAATATTCATATTACTATTTAAAAAAAAAAAATTTAGTTTAAAATTTATGTTAATATTGGTCTCTAAAAAATGAATTTCTAGACATATTTGATATTTTGCATAAAAAATATTTTTTACTTTTTAAATTGTTATTAGAAAATATATACTGAGTAATTTACCAAGATAAGATGAGTACTTATCATTCTATACGTATTTTAATACATCAAGTCGTTATGAAATTCTAGCGGAGTATACATACAATAGTACTCATTCTAAATTGTTATTGAAAATATATTTAATTTGTTATATCTTCGTGAATCATTCTGTATTTATTTTCTAATAACAATACAAAAAGTAGAATATATGTTTTGTTAACTTTTTCAGTGATGCAAGTAATACAGAAAAAGAACAAAATATTGGTAGACGTTTGACTCGTGAAGAAGATGAACTAGAGGATAGTGATGATGATGAAAGAATTATTATGTCTGGAATAGTTAGCCAAGCTGATGACCGAAAAAAAAGTTTACATATTACATTAGCTGGTAATGAAAAGTCCATATAATTTTTACCGGTGTACAAACTATTGTTTTTTATTTTCATATCTAATGTTTAACGACTATTATAGATAATGTGAATACTGATATTCAAGACAATAATGAAATGGATGAAGATGATAATGATTGGGAAACACAACAAATAAGAAAAGCTGTTACAGGTTCTCAATTGGCTGCAGCACAACAAGAATCCACATGTATATCATTGTATGGAAATGGTCTTCTTCATAATGCTGGTTCACAAGAACATACAATGACAACTATGATAGAACAAAAAGGAAGAATCACAAACATTTCACAAAATATTGCATCTTTCATAAATCCCATTGAAATCATAAAAAAAACTCAAGACATGTATGTAAAGTAGTGATGTTACAAACCCTAATATTTAAAATTGAACTACACTACCAGTTTTTTTAATGGAATCCAAACTGAATAATAATTTNACACTACCAGTTTTTTTAATGGAATCCAAACCGAATAATAATTTGTTATTGTTTCATGTGAAACATTTTTTTATTGTTCTTTAACAAATTCCACTTGTTATTTAATTATAATTGTCTCATTTTCAAAAAAAAGTTTGTTTTAACTTTGATTTTTATACTAATCTAAATATCAAGAGTTCATTTCAGTTTGATATGAAAATTAAATAATTCGAACATTACTAATGTTAAGAATATTAAATTTTACTTATTTAGAATATTTTTATATTAGTTGATTTTCATTATTAAATTATTTTTAGATTAATGGACCTTAAAAATAAAATAAATCCAGATTTTAAGTATTATGAAGATATGAAAAATGAAATACCAGAAATTAAGGACAAAATTGAAAAACATAAAAAAAATATTCCAGAGTTGGCTGATTGTTTCCAGTTTTACCAAGATTTACGTGGGTATGTCACAGATCTGGTAGAATGTCTTGATGAAAAGGTATGAATGTTATCTTTTCATGTTCAAAAATTAACTTATGTGCTGTAAGGTAGTTTAAAAGGGGTCAGCTTGGCCTAATTGGTAGAAATGTATGTTTGACACATGGGATTCTGCGTTTGATCCCCAGTGTGGCAACAAGATTTTTTCATTGATGGTGTCTGGTCTCTTGTGCTAGCCGTCCATAATTCCCATCCCATCCATCATTGACCTAGCTGTAAGGTAGTTTTAATATTAATAATACAGATCAATAAAATTAAATTCATAAAACGTTTATGGAAATTTTTCTTATGTGTCCTATTGGATTTCTAACGCTAATTCAGAACATGCATTTAATTTTTCTCTACTATTGACATTTTAGTTACAATTTCAATTTTTGTAAAATAACTGTTTCTTACGTAAAATGTTAATAAAAAAAAAAATTTTCTTTATTGCTATATCTTCAAGGATTCTTTCGCCATGTTCTTCACTTACATATCCTAAATTAGATTTAATAAATCTAAATGGGAAAGTAAATAGTGTAATTTTTTGATTCAGAATAAAAATGTTAACACTGTTTACAAAAAAAATAAGTTTGAATACCCATTTTTAAAATAATTGGTTTGAATATTGTTATAATGTTGAATATAATCTGTATTTTTATTACATTTTATGTTGCAAATTTACTTTCAATAATAGTTTTTTTTTTAATGTGATTAATTAAATAGTCAAAATGTGTTTAAATCTGATCTTACTATAACACTGCTACAAAAAAACATAGGTCTGTAATAAATATTTTAATATTTTATTAATGTTATTATAAGATTTAATAAAATTAAAAATATTAATGAAAATTTTTCTTTAAAAACTTTTAATTAGATGCCCGTTCTTGTTATGTTGGAACAACGTCTTTCTAGTATCTTTGAAAAAAGACGCAATGATTTAATATCCAGAAGAAGACAAGATGTTAGGGATCAGGCTGATGAAGCTATGCCTCCATCTAACAGTAATAGCTTTTATTATATAAAGAAATTAAATTATTTTATAACTCATACAATTTTGATAATATAGAACTAGGATCATCTTCATCTATTATACCAAGATCAGAAGAACAACAAAGAAGAGCAGCTGAACGTGAAGGTCGTCGTATAAGACGTATGAGAAGCAGAGAGTTAAAATCTATTAGTAAACATGCAGATGGAATGTCAACTGATGAAGAAGTTCCCGAAACTGATGCTAATGTTTTTAGATCTCAAATAGGTATTTAAATATTATGATTGTAATGTTATTTTTTTAATATACAGTGTGTAAACATTTTTCTAAAAAGTAACCACCCGTGTTATACTGGTGTTCAGTAAGTAAGGAAACAGATTGGGTTTTGTTAAAAACAATAAGAATACTAGAAACTCCTCTCCTTATTTACTGAACACCCTATTTATTTATTTATTTATTTATATATATATGTAGATCTTGTTGATCTTCTTATTCTTCCTCGCCTTAATCCCAACTACTTGGGGTCGGCTAATATGTAGATCTTGTTGATAATTAACTATATAAGTGGAGTATGATAGATTGATATCAGTATTATCAAATACTAGTCAATTTTTAAGAAAAACATTTATATGTGTGTAAGTCTAAGTTATTATTTTGCAAAATGTTTTTTTTTCATTCTCAGAGGTTGTAAAAAATGATGCAGAAGTTTTAATGGATGATGTTCTTGATGAATTTGCTTCAATTGATTTAATTTTAAAACAAATGTTTCAATGGAAAAAAAACTATCAAGAAACTTATAATGAAGCATATGTTAATGTTTGTTTACCTAAATTAATTGGGCCATATGTTCGACTAGAAATGTTGACATGGAATCCTTTAGAAGTAATAGTTCAAATTAGGAAAATATTATCTATTTGTGATTTATAATCTATGAATACATTTTTTATTTGTGTGTATAAAGGAAGATCAAAAATTTGAAAATATGTTGTGGTATAAAAGTATGCAAAAGTATACCATGAATGGTATGTCTAGTATTGAACAACTTACAAAAAATATTGACTTAGAATTAATTCCAAAAATAATAGAAAAAATTATATTAAATAAACTTGACCGTAAGTAAAATTAACAGAAAACTATTTATAGTGTGAGTATCAACAATAAAATCTTTTAAAATTATTTATATTATTTTATAGAAATTGTAGTGACACAATGGGATCCTTTGTCATCAAAACAAACAAAAAGATTCAGTGCTATTCTTAAAAATATACTTGATAATTATCCTACCATTGATCCTGATAGCAAACTCCTAATGGCACTTCTAACTAATTTGGTTGATAGGCTTCGAGATTCTGTTGATAATGATGTATTTATTCCTATTTATCCTAAACAGTAAGGAAAAAACAGAGTTTTACCATAAATAATACTGTTTTATGTTGTCATTTATTTTTCAGAGTGATGAATTCTGGCAAAATGAATGTTTTCTTTCAGAGACAATTTAATGTTGCTGTAAAATTACTAGGAAATATTCTTTGCTGGTATCACATAATTGAAGATGGTATTATAATAGATCTTGCAATAAATCAAATATTAAACCGATATTTGCTTATGTCTGTAAGAACGTTACAACCATTAGAAGCTATTCTTAAAATTACCATGGTTTGTTATTAAATTGTTTTCAATGTATTGTTTCTGTATAGAATGATTATTTTATGTATTATCACTAAATTATTCAAAAAATGAAAATAATTTTAAAAATTTTACCTTTAGCTTCTATTAATTACACTTTTTTCTCCATTAATCAATCATTAAATATTTTTCATATTTATCTCTTATTAATTTAGTTGTCTACTTTTAAAATGCTTGTCCAACAGTTTTTATCAACCAGCCATTTTCTTAACAGTTTAATATTATAAGTATTAAACTAGCTGATAAAATAAAAAATGATCCAGTTAAGAAAATAGCTGGTTGATAAAAACTGTTGGACAAGCATTTTAAAAATTGACAACTTTATTAATAAGAGATAAACATGAAAAATACTTAATGATCAATTAGTTGAGAAAAACTTAATAAAAATTATTTTTACTTTTCAAATTCATTAGTCAATGATAAAAGAATCACTTTACATATTGAAAATAATTTATTATTTTTTAGATTGCAAAATCTTTACCTTCTTCATGGTTAACTTATGGAAGTACTACACCAAAAGAGCTAACACAATTTTTTAATCAATCAAAATTAGTGGCCATTGAAGTAGATAAATCTCAACCACAAGCAAAGTAACAATTATTTGCTAAAATTTAAAAGTATTTAAATAATTTTTCCATTTTTTAATTATTTATTTATTCCTATTTTTAGATATGCTTTGGACAAACTTAATGAAGTACTCAAATTTTAAATCAATAACATTTTGTATTCCTCCTTATGTTATACTTCAATAACTTTTAAAACATAGAATGCTAATGTAAAAATATAAATGTATGATTATTTGCTATTGTTTAAATATTTAATTGTTATAATAAGACTTACTTATAAATGAAACTTTGAGAATACTTTTTCCAAACAGTCATAAAGTCATTTGATTAATATGAATAATAAATATAGTTTAAAAAATTAAAAAAACACTCTTTTAGAGTACATTGAACTAAAAATTATTTTTAACTTTTTAGTTCGATGTACTTTAAAAGCGTGTTTTTTTCAACTATATTAATTTTTTACTTTAGTTTTTTATGACATCGCTATTACAGTCACGGAGTGTTTATTGTCAATTATCACTATCAATAGATATAATTTGTGTATTGCCAGTTAGTGTGTTTATAAACTCACAACAACGTGTCTTATTACCATTGATAATAAAGGCTATAAGCTTGCTAATATCGTCATAAAAAACCAATTAGCTACCTGTATTTGTAATCCCTTATTATACATGTATATTAACTCAAAAAAAATTGAATCTTTAAATGTTTTTATTTAATAATAAACAATAAAAATTTGAATATTATTTATATATAATATTGATGATACGCACGTATGTAGGGGTGCGAAAACCAAAAATAACATTAAACAGGAATAATGTTGTCGGCGTTTGATGAGCGGAGTGGGGTGAATGCGTTACAACCATAGATCTTATAAACCATGGGTGGCCACTAACCTTTACTCAGGGAGCCACAAATTTATGAAGCTGTTTTAAGGCGAGCCACATTGTTTGGAGATGAATTTATGGTTAATAAGTTAAAGACACTTTTTAATTGCTTACTGATAGCCATCTAACTAAACAGTACCATGATACATCATCAGGAAGCTCGTCATTGTCCAAGCCCTCTAAGAAGGATTTGAACTGTCGGTGTGTCTTAGCACTTGATCGAATGTAGTTAACAATTTTTAAAACTACCTGCATAATCTGGGGATATTGAAAATACTTTGCAGCTAAATGTTCCCTGTGAATAATGCAATGTACAGGTAGGAAATCAGGGTATGATGTATCCTCATTTAACTGTACATTGCATTATTATATTGTTTTAAATCAGTAATATTTTTACTCTGAACTCAGGTTCGAGAGCCGCACCAGATTAACTCAAGAGCCGCATGTGGCTCGCGAGCCTCGTTGTGGCCATAATATAAACTGTTTATAAGATCTATGGATACAACAGTCTAGTCTCAAGGCCATAGACGACGGGATACGAGAGAATAATAACCTTGGCGCGTGGAGAGTTGCAAACAAACATACATACATACAGGTGAAACTAATAAGCGTGTTAAAAATAGTAATACTATGATAATGTATTAAGGTAAATACTTATTTAAGTTGGTAACCCATTAAATTTATTTATTGACGAATCAAGTTCGATATGGTAGGTTTCATTTATATCAATTACTTTGTAATTTAATAATTTTTTTACTCTATTTGTGTGTACTACTAGTATATAATTTCCAATTTTTTTGGTAACATGTTACTATATAAATCATTTCTAAAAAAAATGATTGTTAGTTTCTCCTGAATTAACAATGGATTTTTAGATCTTTTTAACAACTTTTTTTTAACTAGTTATTTTAGTTAAAAAAAATCATTAATATTAATTCAGTTAATATTTCAATTGTAGAATCTTTTTAAACACCAAAAGTTACTAAGAAATTATTACTATTATTTCTATTTAAGTTATCTATTACGATAAAAATGCAAAAAAATAATGAGCTTAAAATAATGGGTTTTTGTTATAAATAATAATTATAAAATTTCCTGACTGCATATTAATCTTAACAATACAATTTTTTTAGTTCTCATAATATTTTTTATTTAATGATGTCAATTTCAAACTAGCAAATTGAGCTAAAAGTTTTTGTAAAAATTAATTTTTTTTATTATAAACTTTTAAGGATTAAAAAAAACCCAGCACAGGGGGGTCGTGGCACAGTGGTGACGTGGCATAGTTGGATCAAGTATAATGATATCTGACAGTGATTAAAATCACTATCAAAAATAAACGCTTCGATGCAAATCTTTAGATAGTGTTTAATTTTAAAAAAATTGGTGTTTTATTCCAAAAGCTACTTGATCTGCTGGTTCCTTATTAATATCTCGATTAAGATAAAGTATGTCGAATGAAAAAGGGTTTATTAAAAAATATTATTTCTCATAAAAAAATTGTGTGGATCCATAAACTTTTCAATAAGTTATAGCATTATAAAGTTAAATATAATATAAATAATAAAATCGAGAATTTTCACACGAAAATAGCATTCGGTAGCCATTTTCGCCGTGAAGACAAGTCCAGAGGTCAAATTTTTTTTTTTCAAATTGAAGAACATTACATTAGCTTTAATTTAAGATATATATAAAAGTGTCAGACCTTCCGGAACATTTTCAAAAGTTAAGTTGAAAAAGTT
>NW_026099572.1:34226895-34229624 GCF_025091365.1 Daktulosphaira vitifoliae | reverse complement strand
ATATTTAACTTTATAATGCTATAACTTATTGAAAAGTTTATGGATCCACACAATTTTTTTATGAGAAATAATATTTTTTAATAAACCCTTTTTCATTCGACATACTTTATCTTAATCGAGATATTAAGGAACCAGCAGATCAAGTAGCTTTTGGAATAAAACACAAATTTTTTAAAATTAAACACTATCTAAAGATTTGCATCGAAGCGTTTATTTTTGATAGTGATTTTAATCACTGTCAGATATCATTATACTTGATCCAACTATACCACGTCACAACTTTGCCGCGAACCCCTGTGCTGGGTTTTTTTTATTGAAAAGTATTGTATTAAGCCCTTTAAATTTTTATACGCATTAAAAGTAAAGAAATATACGAGTAGTTTATTATTTTTATGATATCTTCGAAAAAATTTTAATATTAAATTATTGAATATCAATTTCATACCAAATTTCATTACTATAATTATTATTTGTTCATATAATGTAATTATAAATCAAATAAATAATCGTGATAAAATTAAGGAAATAAGAGTTATTGTTGTTTTTGAAATAATCTACAAATTTCTTAAAATTAAACACTATCTACAGATTTGTATCGAAGCATTTCTTATGATAGTGATTTTAATCACTGTCAAATATCATCTATACTTGTCCCAACTATGCTACGTTCATACTATGCTGCGACCCTACTGTGCTATCGTTTTTTATCTTATAATTATTATAAGATAAAAAACAATTATTGTTGCTTTAGAAATTTTTATATCAAATTATTGGTTGACAATTTTACTGTGATAGTAAATTTTATATAAAACATGAACCTATAAATAAAACAAAGCAGCAAGAACACTGTGTGATGTGGGAAGAATACTCTTTAAAAAACACACAGATTATTCAATATTACCTTAATCGAATTAAAATTTTATACTTAACATTATTATAACTTAAAGTTTACATAAAAAAAAAAAACGGTATCACAGTAGGGTCGAGGCACAGTGTGGACGAGGCATAGATGGGACAAGTATAGATGCTATTTGACAGTGATTAAAATCACTATCATAAGAAATGCTTCGATGCAAATCTGTAGTGTTTCATTTAGAGAAATTGGTGGATTATTCCAAAAACAACATCAACTCTTATCTCTTTAATTATATCCTGATTAGTAGTTCTTTGATTTTAAAATATAATATATGAATAAATACTAATTATAGTTTTTAAATTTAGTATGAAATTGTGAGGCCAGCTATGATGTATGGTTCATAGTGTTGGGCGGTTGATAAGAAAGTAGAGCAGAGAATAAGTGTAGCAGAGATGAGAATGCTTAGTTGGATGAGTGGAGTGACTAGAGAAGATAGGATAAGGAACGAGCATATAAGAGGAAGTATAGGTGTTGCGTCAATCGTGGATAAGATGACAGAAAATAGACTTAGATTGTTTAGTCATGCTATGAAGAGAGAAGAATCGGAAGCTATAAGAACAGTTATTGAAATGAATTTTGAAGCAAGAAGAGGTAGAGGAAGACCAAAAAGGAGATCGAGGGATGTTATTGAATGCGACATGAGGACAGCTGATGTGAGCATAGAAGATGAGGGAGATCGTGTCAAGTGGAAACTTAGGATAAGGGTGGCCGACCCTAAGTAGTTGGGATTAAGGCAAAGAAAAAGAAAAAGTTTACCAGAAATTCCGGTGGCAATTGACATAATATGATTATTGTTTGGGAATGTACAATTTAGCGTTTAGTTGGGTTTAAACAATATAGTGTCAAATCAATTACCTACTCTATCGGTTGTATCTTAATATACACTACACTTAAATGATACTATAAATAAATAAACTCACACATACACGTATGCATTTATAACATTGTGTCTAATGTTTAACATGATAAAAAGTAATCGTAAAATGAAAAAAAATGGAATATAAATTTTCGTACTCATATTAAATGTAATGTAACTCGAAAAATATTTGTTTGAATGAAAAAATATACGATAATTTTTTTGTTTAGAATTGTCTTTTAAACAACTTTTGTACGAAACTTTTTTTTGTAAGTTAAATATTTTTTGAGAAAATTAAAAAAGCTCATATTTTTGAACTTTTGCGAGGCTGTAAAAAAAANAAGAACCAAAAAAATAGGTTAAAATTGAAAATTTGGACTGATTATTTTTAACATATTAAAAATCAAATCAGTAATAATTTGAAAACAAATTTTTTTTTCTTTTAATTATTATTTTATATGTAATTAGTAATAATATTAAAAATTAGAAGTGATAGAAAAAGTCTAATTGCAGATTTGAAAACAACGCAAAAAGTTAATTTTTTAAAGTATATTTTTGCTTCTGATGAAAGTTCCTTGTAGTCCAGTGCGTTTATTTATAGTAACAAACAGTTTTTATTGAAAAGTATTGTATTAAGCCCTTTAAATTTTTATACGCATTAAAAGTAAAGAAATATACGAGTACTTTATTATTTTTGTAATTTCTCCGTTTAAATTACAATATTTAATTATTGAATATCAATTTCATACTAAATTTAAAAACTATAATTAGTATTTATTCATATATTATATTTTAAAATCAAAGAACTACTAATCAGGATATAATTAAAGAAATAAGAGTTCATGTTGCTTTTAAAATATTTCACCAATTTCTCTAAAGGAAACACTATCTACAGATTTGCATCGAAGCGTTTCTTATGATAGTGATTTTAATCACTGTCAGATATCATCTATACTT
>NW_026099572.1:34175957-34226758 GCF_025091365.1 Daktulosphaira vitifoliae | reverse complement strand
AGTCAGAAAGTTTTATAATTACTATTTATTGTAAATTTATCAGAAAAACTCAATATTTTTTTGCATTTTTATCGTAATAATTAACTTAAATAGAAGTAATAATAATAATTTCCTAGTAAATTTGATTTTTTAATAAGATTCTACAATTGAAATATTGAGAACTTAATTAATTTTAATGATTTATTTTAACTAAATGAACCAATCAAAACAAAGTTGTTAAAAAGATTTACTCAATTGAGTGTATTATAAAATTTGATTATATTTGTAAAAATCAATTGTTAATTCAGGAGAAAAAACAATCATTTTTTTTAGAAATGATTTATATAGCAACANTAAAAAAATTGTATCGTTAAAATTAATATGCAGTCAGAAAATTTATAATTACTATTTATTGTAAATTTATCAGAAAAGCTTAATATTTTTTTACATTTTTATCATAATAGATAACTTAAATAGAAAGAATAGTTATCATTTCCTAGTAATTTTTGGTGTTTAAAAAGATTCTAAAATCATTAAAAAAAAGTAGGTCANGTATGGATAACATGGGATAATTAACTGCTTAATTGATAAATTAGAGTTTTTTTTCAATGTTTGAGGGTAATATTTTCAACTAGATACGAACGGTAATCATTTGACGTATCGTTGAAAAAGTAGGTCAAGTTAAAGCAAAGAAAATAAATGATAGTCACAAAAACATATCTTCTCAGCTTTGTATAGAAGCTAAAACTTAAAATATAGTAAAATAATTTTAATACGAATAAGAAATTTCTACTTGCAAGGGGCGACTAAAGTGATGGGATCCTCGATCTTTATTGAAGTTATTGAATCTAAATGAGATAAAAATGTATTCTAAATTAAAATGAATTAAGAAAAAAATTCAAAAAATTCCTTGCCATACACAGGTTGGAACTTTGTACCCCAAGCGGTTAAGACACAAGTTTTACAGATTCGGCAACCTTACGTCGCTTTTGTCGAATGAAAAAAATGGCAATTTAAGCTAGTTCAAACTTCAAAGTTATTTTTCTCGACTTAAAAAAATTAAATAAGTTTAACTTTTTATGCTATATCAATTTAATTTATATAATATTTATGAAAATCAGTGTACTCCCCTTGTCAGGTATTTTAAAATAAAATAAAATACAAAACCCAGAATTTTAACACAAAAATAGCATATTTTTGAATACGGTAGTCATTTTTACCATGAAGACAAATCCAGAGGTCAAATTTTTTTTTTTCACATTAAAGTATATTACATAAGCTTTAATTTAAGATATATTTAAAAGTGTCAGTATTTCCGGAATACTTTCAAAAATTAAATTGAAAATATCGTAGTAACAATACGCATGTTTAAAGTTTTGACCCCCCTTGTTAAAGGGGTATGATCCGATTTACAAAAAAAGCGTGCCAGATGAAAGGGGTATATCAATATTTATTATAAAAAAATAATAATATTGATCCATACATTTTTCCAAAAGTTATATAAAATATAAATTAAATAATATAACATATAAAATCGAGATTTTTTTCACGGAAATCGTACGTTTTTCTTTAACTTTGATGTCCGTTTTCACCACGAAGACAAGTCCAGAGGTCAAATTTTTTTTTTTCAAATTAAAGTATATTACATAAGCTTTAATTTAAGATATATATAAAAGTGTCAGTCTTTCCGGAACATTTTCAAAAGTTAAGTTGAAAAAGTTCTACTTTCTATACGCATTTTAAAAGGTTTGCACCCCCCCTGTATAAAGGGAAATGGTCCGATTTTAAAAAAAAGTATGTCGAATGAAAGAAGTATATATAAAGTATTTATCATTAAAGAATAAAGTTGATTCATGCATTTTTTAAAAAGTTATAGCAACATAATGTTAAAAAATGTAAAATATAATATCAAGAATTTTTTCACAAAAATAGCATTTTTGAATATGGTAGTCATTTTTACCATGAAGACAAATTCAGAGGTCAATTTTTTTTTTTTTTCAAATTAAAGTATATTATATAAGCTTTAATTTAAGATATATAAGTGAATAAGAATATATATAAGTGTCAGTATTTCCGGAATACTTTCAAAAATTAAATTGAAAATATCATAGTAACAATACGCATGTTTAAAGTTTTGACCCCCCTTGTTAAAGGGGTATGATCCGATTTACAAAAAAAGCGTGCCAGATGAAAGGGGTATATAAATATTTATTATAAAAAATAATAATATTGATCCATACATTTTTCTAAAAGTTTTATAAAATATAAATTAAATAATATAAAATCAAGTCCAGAAGTCAAATTTTTTTTTTTAAACTAAAGTATATTACATAAGCTTTAATTTAATATAAATATAAAAGTGTCAGTCTTTCCGGAACATTTTCAAAAGTTATGTTGAAAAAGTTAATTTTTTGTGAAGAAGTTGTCATTTTGAATCCCCTTCTGTGGGCAGGGAAAGGGTCAAATTTATAAAAAAAATATATAAAATGTTAGGTAAATATCTAAGGTATTTATAAAAAAAAAATTATATTGATTCGATCATTTTTAAAAAAGTTATGGCAATTTTAAGTAAAAAAAATTGAAAAAATATCGAAAATTAGCGATTTTTAAATTTGTAATTTTTTGGGGGATTTCCCTCGTTTACGGGGAACGAGGGATTTTTTTTCGGTTTTTGAGGATAATGTCTTCAACTAGATACGATTTGTGATCTTTTGACATATTTTTCATCAAAATCGGTTCAGTGAGAGCTGAGATTAAGCGTATACAGACACCAAAAAAAAAAAAACACATCATAGTAAAATTAATACCTTTTCAGCTTCGCATCGAAGCTAAAAAACAGGCCATCAGGCTCATATATCTTAGAAGTTGCCTAAAAAAATATTGATAGCTCTGGTTCAATCGCCCATATTCCTCTTAAATACGCCCCTCGTATACATAATAATTATTAATATTTTAATTATAATAATTGTATTAATATTATGGAATAATTACAAAAAAAATCGGCAGGTTATTATTCCTAGGAATATGTAAAAATTCAATATTGACAAGAATATTGGTTACTATGATTTGAAGTTGGACAGCATAGATGTCCTATACTGACACTAATTTTTACGTTAAAATTATAGACATACATTATACATAAATACGATTAATAGTACTGTATTATATGAATGTACAAACTTATATACTTATAACCGTCCTGAAACTTATATATAACTTATCAACACATTCCTTGATAAAATATACAAAATATATTGCTATGCGCAAATAAAAAATCGTATCTTAATATAAACTCCTCGTGGACATAAAAAATAAATAAATTCAAAGCGAATAAAGTACAATTAAACAGTAAGCTGATTATTAAGAAAATTTCAAACAATATATATATATATATATAACAATAAACTTGATTAAATTATTACATGTATTATTGGCATACAGAAAAATTGTTATTTTTTGTTAAAATTCCAACGAGCATTTGAAATTCATCACGTAGCTATCAGTTTTGGTAGTTCTGTTGGATTTTTGGCGCTTCCTCGGTACGTGTAGACTGCTGTTGTGTATTGCGAATCGAAAAAAAAATCGTTTTCATGTCGTAAAGTATCACAAGAATTTGGGGCGGAGCGCTTTGGCGTCTCAAGCGTGTGAGAAAAGAAACCCAACCAAACCCAATTCGTAAAACGGTGAAAAATGAACGGATTGAATTAATTTTTTGTATGATATCTCAGAAATATCTTTGGGTGGGTCTGATGAAAATTTCAAACCTTCAATCGTAAAACGCGTCAGCGAACGTTTTTCTCGAAAACGATCGACATTTTAAAATGCTTGCTGGCGAGCGGCAAAAATTTTTCGACTATCGCCAATAATTTTTCCGGAGTCCTCGTGACCAAATACTTTTGTTGGAAAAAAAAATTTAAATCGGAGCACGCTAAGTAATTTTCCCAGAAAAGCGTTTTTCTCCTTGTTCTATTATATAATAAAATAAACAAACAAATTTAAATTAAGATTCACCAAAACAAAATTCATTTTAAAATTTCTAAGTGTCATTTAATTTAAAAAAATTGTTAGTGCGAGTCATTATATATTATTGTATCTTTATCTTTGTTTATCTGGCCGGCAATGTGTCTATTGTAGCATAGGTTTAATTAATGTACGTTCCACCGCTGCCAGATCATTTAAATAAATATTTTTATTTAAGTTTTAATTATACATAAAAAAAAAGAAATAAATATTTTGTAAAAATTATTCATTCTTGTTTAAATTTAATGTTTATTATATTGATCTCAAAATTAAAAAATGACAAACAAATTATTCATAAGTGAGCGTTCGATTTATTATCAATAATAATCCCGCTTCAAAACAAAAATATTTTAAGTCCAAAAAAAATTAGAAAAAACGACCCAAAGAGTGAGAATCTTGAATAGGGTGTTGCAATTAAGTTGTATTTTAAAATAACCGAAAGCACTGGTTTTGATTTGGAAAAATGGCTTTTTATAGGTAGAAATGGGTAGTCTTGCCATCCCTTATGTGATCATGGAAACCCAAGTTTTTTATTCTAATTAATTAATTATAATGGGGGTCCAGCGTGTAGGCGTTACCTAAAAAATTGTAACATAAGTAGATTTTTCCCATAATTAGCTGGTTATTTGGTATTTTATAAAAGGAAACCCCGTTTTGGTGATCTTGTATATTCATATGTGACATACATGTACAAATGATAACATCATATTATGTGTTAATATTATAAGTGGTAACATAATATTACAATATTTAAGATACATAGAATACTCCTTACTATATGTATGTATTGAGTGCCAGGGACGTCATTTGGGGAGGGTCAGGGTGTGCAACTATTTATAGTTATATAAATTATATATTATTAAATTTATATTATTTTAAAATACCTTATAAGGGTTTCCATAATATGAACATTTAAAATTTTTGTTAAAAGAAAATTATTTGATTTAGAAAACTATTTCCTGTGATTTAATTTATTTTTCATCCCACCAATTAAAAAATATGATTTAAAAAAAATTTTGTTCTTAAAACTTTTTTAATTCTATGAAATATTGCCGTTTTAATATCATTTAAAAATTTAGATTTTAAGGAAAAATTCATCATTAATTCAATAGGTTATAAATTAATTGCTTGATTACAAAGCTAAGAAGGTATTAATTTTACTATGATGTATTAAATGTTATTAATTTTTTTTTTTTGTGTCTGTTAACACTTTCTCAGCTTTCATTGAATCTATTTTTTTCAACGATACATAACAAATTACAAAAACTTCTGGACTCTGTCAGCATTTAACTCTATATAAATGTCAGTAATATTTGATTATTTGGCTATAATGTGGAATGTGACTTACAATTAATATTTTTTTTTTTTCATAGATAATACTAAAAATAAAACACTGTCAAAGTTGATCTCCATTTATATTACAAATATAAAAAACTGATTAATCACATTTTATTCAATCTGTAACATCTACTAGGTCATATTTAAAGTATCCCTTTTTTCTATTTGGCGCATGGCTTTCTTCCTCATTCTTTTTATTTTTGCAGGGTTTTTAATCTAAAACAAGTAAAAATATCTAATAAATAATTAAAAATATGGAGGATTTATTTATTATTGATGATTAGAAAATAATAATAATTTAGATAATTTTTTTTCTTGCATATTTAAGTAATGAATATTTCTTGACTTTTGAGTCGTTAAATATTTTTAGATCTGTCCCTTATAAAGAGACCAACTTTAACATTCTTTTAAATGGCAACATATTCAACAAGTTCATACAATAGAAAATAACTGGTCAATAACAACTCTTCAAACAGTAGTTAGGAATTATGAATATTTTTAAAACGGATTGGGAGAAATAGTGTATCAGAATGATACATCATATTACAATATTTATAAATATATTAACAAATTAATATAATACTAATAATGGTAAACAGAAATATTAACTTATGCGCCTTAAAAAATACCAGCTCATCAAGTGACGAGAGCTGATAATTACTTGGATCAACCAGCACTCATGGAGAGTGTAATATGTTCTTCATGATCACGGCACATAGGTCAACCACTACACTTCATGTTAATTATATTACTTATTACAACATTATTTTATACTAAAAAAAATTATTAGTCTTAAGCTTCTACAAATCACAGCCTAAAAACCAAAGGTTTCTGTAATCATTTAATTTTTTTTTTTAAACATTTAAAATATTTAATATTCTATAAGATAATTTTGGGAATTTTCAATTATTCCTCAATATTTTACTATAATAATCAATTTATTTGAATACTTTAATGAATAATATTGTAGCGATAAGTTTTAACTACTTGTAAAAAAAAAAAATTGAACTTTGAAATCCTTAAAAAGCTCTCCTGAAAAGTTATAAAATAAAGAGAAGGAACCTTTTAGTTTTTAAGTTGCGAAATGAAGGTTAAAATTAAATATAACCTATCTGACATATAAAACTATTTTTATTAAGAATAATTAAACTATCATAATAAGTAAGGCCAATTTGAATTTTAAACAAGAACATATATATTCAGGTTATTAAGTGATTCATAAACTTACTACTTGAACGACTTCTGATTTTTTTTGATTCAGTGCACGTCGTTTAATGTTTTCTCGCCTTCTTTCTTTTCTAGCTTCATTTTCAGCATTTCTTTCATTTATAAGTGCTCGTGATAGTTCTCTAGTTTTTTTTATATCCTGTCGTAATTTTTGCTTTTGCTCAAAAGAAAGTTTTAGCCCTTTAGTTTTATTAATTGAAGAGAACCTATAGCAATTTTTATTAGATATAAGCAGTATAAATTTAAATATAAATCTTAACAGCCTAACTTTTTTCTAAAAAGTTCTTTAGTATTAATTTTAAACTAGCAACTAATATATATTTAATACATTTTACCACTAATATTATAATAACTATAATATTAAAGAAACTTAAAGAATAATTATTATTATTTAAGTTTCACAATCATTAAAAAATTGTTAATAAAACTAGAGAAAATAAAAGAATTTTTTATTAATACTTAGTTTTTGGAGTTTTCCAAAATCTTCCAGACTTGGCCATTCCTCGAATTTCATTGGTTTCTTTATTAGACATGCTTAAAATTTATCACTGTCCAATTGCATAAATAAACATGCAAAAATGTTTAAAATATATATGGTTAATAGAGTATTTAATATTTTTATGAATTTATTTTTTATTGATTTATTCAGTAAAGAAGATTAATATCTAAATTTAAATCTTTTAAACGACCTACACGTTTAGTAAATAGAAATGGAACTATGCATTGGAGAAATCATTTTCTGAATTTTAAAAATCATCATTTTTTATGCCATATCCATGTGACAATCATTAATAATGATAAAAATACTACCAATAACAAAATACCATTAAGCTACCAGATAGCTGAATGTTGGCTTTAACTTTGTTATGTGTATTTGTGATGCTAGATAACGATTATATAGACGGCTTATATAACCATGTGCCAAATAATTTGTTTAAACCTGATGTATGATAACGAATTAATATATATATTATCTTGGTAGTTGTATGTTAAATATCTTCGTATTTATACTTCTGGAACATAAGTTAATATTATACATTAAAATTATTATATTTTTATTATTAATTTCAGTATTTTGTTTGATAAATACAAAAAAGTTTAAAAACTTTAAAAATGCCTCGAATTATGATCAAAGGTGGTGTTTGGCGGAACACCGAGGTAAAATATTTTATTATCTTTATAAGTCATTTTTTTTAAATTGTTATATAAGTTAAAACGATGATCTTATGAATCAAATTTATTTATTATTTATTCCATACGAACTCATATTACATGTATATGCTTGTAATTGTATAATATGCAATTAACTTTATCATTTATTCAAACATTTCACCATAATTCACTCAATAAATTTCTTTGCTTAAAAGTAACATCTTAAAACTCTATTTTTAGTTTATTATAACACATGTTAAATATAAAAGGTAATTTAATTTTCTGAAAATGCCATAAGCATCTTACAATTAGTTATTGATATTTTATGCAAATTTCACTTTAGACTAAAAATACCTAACTGGTAAATTATAATCAAAAATGTTCAGTCCAATATGATATAATAAAATAATATAATAATTACTATAAAATATTTTTTTTAATTTAAAGATAAGGCTATTAAATTTAATATAAATGATAAAAAACAATGAAATTTCAAACAATTTAAAATATATTCAATTTTTTAAATAAATTTTGTTTTTAAAAATTTAATGCGAGTAGGTACAGTTTGTACTGGAGTATATTTATAATACATACTTCATCCATTCAATATATATAAATGCTTGTAACACTAAGTACTCATATTAAAAATATTATTGAATTATCAAAATTTTTTTTTAAGAAAAGTGCTATTTTAAAATTTTGAAATTTTATTAAATATAAATTATAAAAGCTATGTTTTTAACATAACTATTTACAAAACTTTTCAAAATAATCAGTTTGTAGTATAAAAATCTAAAAATGGAAAAAGTTATAAAAAATAAATATGTTTTTAACACAGTTTAAGAATGCCTTAATTATTATTAAAAAAAAAAAAATTAATACAAAATGTTTAATAAAAGTTTTTAGATTTATCAAAACCTGTATGCTTTCTATATCATTGTTTCTCAATCGTGGTTTAGGAATTAATTAGGTAGTCATTTTTTATTCAGTTATGGTAAAGGTCACTATAAAATTTTAACATTTGATAAAGTGGTCAACAGTGGTAAAAAAGTTTAAAACATTGCTTTAAAAGAATATTCATAAATTATTAAGTCAATATTCTATTTTTTCCCATACATAATGTATTTAATCAAAAATAATAGTGTGTAATGATACAGTTATCCTTTTTTGTATTTTTTATATTAAATTAGTCAAATGTTGCTTATCATTAACAAACAATAACCAATGAACAGTTCATTGAATAATAAATATTATAAACTTTCAAGTTTCTGAGAAAATGAATATCTTATTCTTAAACGATCATCCTGTTTACAGGGCTCATTAAATTTTGAAACACACTATCCCAGTGAAAATCTAAGGAGACATCATTGATTTAATTTCTTAGAAGTAGTCAATAGATTAATATAATATATCCTTTTCAATGAAATTAAGATACACTTATTTTAAAAAGTAGGATATTATCCTACTCTAATTAATATAATTCAAACTCCAAATCATGCTTTTTTGCCATCATTTTCAATGATTTGTAATATGGTGCATTGTTTTGATGAAGCAAGACCATTCATGGTCTTTTTTCACCTTTTTTCATTTTAGTCTTCAAATGCTCCAATAACATAATTAGTAATAGCTATTGATTATTTTACCATGTCAGAGATAATCAATAAATATAATTCCATGCGCATTCCAAAATACTGAGGTCACCACCTTGCCTGCTGATTGTTGCATTTTTAGCTGCTTCGGAACACTTTTACTGGATTCAGTCCACTTTGCTGCCTGTTGTTTCGATTCAGGAGTGTAGTCGTAGATCTACATTTTATTCATTGTCATATATTGATGCAAAAATTTCTTATTCTTGTTAAATAGCTTCAAACAGCTCTGTGAATCATCGACATGTTGTGTTTGGTCCACTATTAGAAAACACACTATCCATTTCGAACATAGTTTTCTCATACCCCAATGTTCATGTAAAATGTGATGCATACAGTTAATTGAAATCTTAACAATGTTAGCTATCTCTTGCACTTTCACTTTACAGTTTTCCAACACGATATTGTGAATTTTTTTTAATGTTTTCTGGCATAATTGTCTTACTTGGGTGTTTTGAGCGTTCAGCATCATTTGTGTCTGTATGAACATGTTTTAATTCAGTAAAACAGTGACAAAAAGTTGTTTTCAAAGGGGTAGAGTCCTTAAAACATTTTTCAAGCTATTTTTGGGTTTTCACAGTGGTTTTTCTCATTAAATAGCAGTGTTTAATTAACGTACAAAATTTGTTTTTATCCATTGTTTACAAAATAATATAAGTAGCTTTACTTCTTCTATGACTGTATCTTAGGAATGTGTTGTTGAAATGTCATGAAATTTTGACACG
Organism: Daktulosphaira vitifoliae; assembly: GCF_025091365.1. NCBI lineage: Eukaryota > Metazoa > Arthropoda > Insecta > Hemiptera > Phylloxeridae > Daktulosphaira > Daktulosphaira vitifoliae. The sequence continues at coordinate 34,216,671 of NW_026099572.1, read as the reverse complement.
TTTCGTTTGAAGGTACTAACTAAAAATCATAAGGATAAGTTATTAAAGCTACCATTTATACATCAGACATTTTTGACTTTTTGAACAACCTTTTAAATCTTATATGTCAATATTTGTGTAAGTGTTCAATTTAGTTTCTTTTTATTTATTTATTTATAATGATACTTTAGAAATGGTTGCATTTAAAATTTATTTCTCAAGGCTTATGAATTACAAGAATACTTAAATATTGATTTTATTCCTATCTTTTTTCAGGATGAAATTCTTAAAGCTGCTGTTATGAAATATGGAAAAAATCAATGGTCACGAATTGCATCATTATTACATCGAAAGTCCGCTAAGCAATGTAAAGCTCGTTGGTTTGAATGGCTTGATCCCAGTATTAAAAAAACAGAATGGAGTCGAGAAGAAGATGAAAAACTCTTGCATCTTGCAAAACTTATGCCAACCCAATGGCGTACTATTGCACCAATTGTAGGTCGAACTGCTTCTCAATGTTTGGAAAGATATGAATACTTATTGTAACTATAAACATTTAATTTTAACCATCCTTCTTCTAATTTTATATGTATTTCATTTAACAATGCATTTTTTCTTTTTAGAGATCAAGCTCAAAGAAAAGAAGATGGAGAAGAAGTTGGAGAAGATCCAAGAAAACTGAAACCAGGAGAAATAGATCCTAATCCTGAAACTAAACCAGCTCGTCCAGATCCTAAAGATATGGATGAAGATGGTATAATTATTTTTTCACTTCTTTAGAATAGGAATATAATAATTATTTCAATTTGTAATTTATATGTTTGATTATTAACTTTAACAGTTATCTGTCAAATTTATTTTTAGCTTTGATGTGAAGCTGAGAAGGTATTAATTTTACCATGATTTGTTTTTTTTTCTTTTTTTTTGTGTCTGTGAACACTCAATCTCACCTCTCGCTGGACCGATTTTGATGAACAATACGTCAAAAGATCACACATTGTATCTAGTCGAAGACATTACCCTCAAAAATTGAAAAAAATTTCCTCGTTCTCTGTAAACGGAAGAAATCCACCAAAAAATTACAAATTTAAAATTCTCTAATTTTCAACATTTTTTCAATTTTTTTTACTTAAAACTGCCATAACTTTTTAACTTTTTAAATACCTGTCAAAGGGAGTACACTGATTTTCATAAATATTATATAAATTAAATTGATATAGCATAAAAAGTTAAACTTATTTAATTTTTTTAAATCGAGAAAAATAACTTTGAAGTTTGAACTAGCTTAAATTGCCATTTTTTTCATTCGACAAAAGCGACGTAAGGTTGCCAAATCGGTAAAACTTGTGTCTTAACTGCTTGGGGTACAAAGTTCCAACCTGTGTATGGCAAGGAATTTTTTGCATTTTTTTCTTAATTCATTTTAATTTAGAATACATTTTCAACTTCTTTGATTTTTATCTTATTTAGATTCAATAACTTCAATAAAGATCAAGGATCCCATCACTGTAGTCGCCCCTCGCGAGAAGAAATTTCTTCTTCAAACTAAAATTATTATACTATATTTTAGGTTTTAGCTTAAATGCAAAGCTGAGAAGGTATTTTTTTGTGAATATCATTCATTTTCTCTGCTCTAACTTGACCTACTTTTTTTTAATGATTTTAGAATCTTTTTAAACACCAAAAATTACTAGGAAATGATAACTATTCTTTCTATTTAAGTTATCTATTATGATAAAAATGTAAAAAAATATTAAGCTTTTCTGATGAATTTACTATAAATAGTAACTATAAAATTTCCTGACTGCATATTAATCTTAACAATACAATTTTTTTAATTCTCATAATATTTTCTATTTAATGATGTCAATTTCAGACTTGCAAATTGAACTAAAAGTTTTTTAATAAATAAATTTTTTTTTATTATTAAACTTTCACAAAAATCAACTTTAAAAGATTAAAAAAATAGGTTAAATATGTCATTTTTCTTTATTTTTAACATATTAATTTGTTCTTAATTATTTTTTTTTTATATGTAAATACTTATTTTTTAATAATAAGTAATAATATTAAAACTTAGAAGTGATAGAAAAAGTCTAATTGCACATTTGAAAACATGCCGAAAAATTCATTTAGAAAAGTATATTTTTGTTACTGATGAGAGTTCCTTGTAGTAAGTGTAAAAAACTTAAAGTTTGTTATAAGTAACTAATATTTTTTATTGAAAAGTATTGTATTAAGCCCTTTAAATTTTTATACGCATTAAAAGTAAAGAAATATACAAGTACTTTATTATTTTTATGATATCTCCGTAAAAATTATAGTATTAAATTATTGAATATCAATTTCATACCAAATTTCATTACTATAATTATTATTATATATTATAATTATAAATCAAATAACTAATCGGGATAAATATTAAGGGAATAATAATAATTAAAATTAAACACTATCTACAAATTTGAATCGAAACGTTTCTTATGATAATGATTTTAATCACTGTTAGATATAATCTATACTTGTTCCAGCTATGCCACGTCCACACTGTGCCTCAACCCCACTGTGCTACCGTTTTTTTTTTTTATTTTCTAACTTAAATTCATATTTTATTTAACTTCATATATATTTTTTATTATTTATGGCTATTTCATTTTTGTTTAAATTATAGATATTAAGTTATTTGTTTTTCCTAAGTAGTATTAAAGTTAAACTGTTTGAAAATGCTTTGTTATTAGCCTAATTTTTCAGAAATAATTAATATTTTAGCTTCGATGCGAAGCTGAGAAGGTATTGGTTTTACTATGATGTGTTTTTTTTTTTTTTTTTTTCTGTTACCACTTTTTCTCAGCTCTCACCGAACGGATTTCTTTCAACGATACGTCAAAAGATCACAAATCGTATCTAGTCGAAGACATTACCCTTCAAAATTGAAAAAATTTCCCTCGTTCCCCGTAAATGGGGGAAACCTCCAAAAAAATTACAAATTTAAAAATGGCTAATTTTCGAAAATTTTTCAATTATTTTTACTAAAAACTGTCATAACTTTTTCAAAAATGAACATATGAATATAATTTTTTTTTTTATAGATGCTTGATGTCTTTACCTATTATTTGGTATATTTTTTTTGTAAATTTGACTTTTTGTGTGCCCACAGGGGGGGATTTAAAATGACAACTTTTTCATAAAAAATTAACTTTTTCAACATAACTTTTGAAAATGTTCCGGAAGGCCTGACACTTTTATATATATCTTAAATTAAAGCTAATGTAATGTTCTTTAATTTGAAAAAAAAAAAATTGACCTCTGGACTTGTCTTCGTGGTGAAAGTTGACATCAAAGTTAATAAAAAATTACGATTTTTGTAATATAATTTTTTTTTTATATTTTTAACTTAATAATGCTCTAACTTTTTCAAAAATGAACATATCAATATAAATTTTTTTTATATAGATGCTTGATGTCTTTACCTATTTTTTGGTATATTTTTTTTGTAAATTTGACTTTTTGTCTGCCCACAGGGGTGGATTTAAAATGACAACTTTTTCATAAAAAATTAACTTTTTCAACTTAACTTTTGAAAATGTTCCGGAAGGTCTGACACTTTTATATATATCTTAAATTAAAGCTAATGTAATATACTCTAATGTGAAAAAATAAAATTTGACATCTGGACTTGTCTTCACGGCGAAAATGTCTACCGAATGCTATTTTCGTGTGAAAATTCTCGATTTTATTATTTATATTATATTTAACTTTATAATGCTATAACTTATTGAAAAGTTTATGGATCCACACAATTTTTTTATGAGAAATAATATTTTTTAATAAACCCTTTTTCATTCGACATACTTTATCTTAATCGAGATATTAATAAGAACCAGCAGATCAAGTAGCTTTTGGAATAAAACACCAATTTTTTTAAAGTTAAACACTATCTAAAGATTTGCATCGAAGCGTTTATTTTTGATAGTGATTTTAATCACTGTCAGATATCATTATATTTGATCCAACTATGCCACGTCACCACTGTGCCGCGACCCCCCTGTGCTGGGTTTTTTTTAATTTTAAAGTGTATCTTACAATAAACACAAACAAAGTAGAATTCAATATAATTAGTATACCTAATTATGATAGTAAAACATTAGATTTTCATAGTTTGCACTGGTTAACAATAACAATTATATTATATGTTATATAATTATATATTAGAATTATTCTAATATAAAATTATTTTTAAAGTTAGTTTAAGAATTATGTTAACTCAATTCTTCTATTTAAGTATTTAAAAATTAAAAAATATTGTATTCTAAGAATTTGTTTGCAAACACTTATTTTAAAAATTAAAATAAAAAAGTGAGAGTAATATAGCATAATATTTAAGCTTAATTATGCTATTTGATAAAAAATTGTCATTGTCAATGCGACACAGAGTATCCTTAAAAAGTCATTTTTTTAAGTGACGTAAAAACCTTATAATAATATATGTGAAATTGCTTCAATGCCTGTAACCTCTGTGGACTAAAAAAATCACACATAATGTTAACTTTAATATTATTATTTTTTTTTTGAAAATTTTATATTTAAATCTCATTTTTTATTTTTTTTTTGGAGATTTATGATATTACATTAACAACAATGAATTAGTTTTATTATTATAAATGTTTATATAATTTTGTAGAATTGGAAATGCTATCTGAAGCTAGAGCTCGATTAGCTAATACTCAAGGTAAAAAAGCAAAACGTAAGGCTCGTGAAAAGCAGTTAGAAGAAGCCCGTAGACTTGCAGCACTTCAAGTAAAATAAAGTTTTTATTAAAGTTTCATAAAATAAAAGAGTAATGTTATTAATTATATTTATAGAAACGTAGAGAGTTACGAGCTGCTGGTATAGGTGTAGGTAGAGGTAATAAAAGAAGACGAGGTATTGATTATAATGCTGAAATACCGTTTGAAAAAAAGCCAGCTTTAGGATTTTATGATACTGCTAATGAAGAGGTTGATCCATTAGCACCAGATTTTAGAAAATTACGACAGCAAAATTTAGATGGTGAATTACGAGTAGAAATAGAAGAAGTATATGTTTTATTTTAAATTAAAAAATGTACAGTTAAAGTCTATAACTTAAATTAAAAATTTGTTATAATTATTTTATAGAGAGAAAGAAAGAAAGATAAAGCTAAGTTAAAGCAACGAAAAGAAAATGAGGTCCCTTTAGCTTTATTGAATAATCAAGAGCCAATAAGAAAAATGAGCAAACTTGTATTACCAGAACCTCAAATATCTGATCAAGTAAATTATGAGAATAATCATTTGTTTTAAATTCATTATTTATTTTATATAATAACTTTTTGTAGGAACTACAACAAGTGGTTAAACTTGGAAGAGCTAGTGAGGTTGCTCGAGAAATAGCAATGGAAAATGGTGTTCAGCAAGCTTCAGATGCACTTCTCTCTGACTATACACCATCAATAAATAATATTCCTGGTCGCACACCTCGAACTCCATCTGTGTCAACAGATAAAGTTTTACAAGTAATTTTTTAATAATTTTTTTTTTTATTTCTCATTTTAATCTATAACTCTTTATTTAGGATGCTCAAAATATTATGGCTTTAACACATGTAGATACCCCACTTAAAGGTGGGTTAAATACTGAGCTTCAGAATGTTGATTTTAGCAGTGTAACTCCTCAAAGACAAATTATTACCACTCCAAATACTATCTTAGGAACACCACATACACAACAGTTAAATGATAGTTTCCAAACTCCTCAAAGTAATAGATCAGTTGTAAAGTCTGGTATAGCTACACCTACACCACTAAGAGATCAATTAAGTATTAATCAGTTGGACTCTATGGACATGGATATTATTAATACACCTCAAGCTATGAAAAATTTTCATCATCAGCAAAAAGAACAGCTCAAAGTGGGTTTAAGTACTCTACCCCAACCAAAAAATGATTTTGAAATTGTTGTTCCTGAAGATCAACCAGAAGAAGAAGAGAGTAATGAACAGAAGGACTTTATCGAAGATCAGTCTGATGTTGAAATGCGTAGTGCAGAAGAAATTATGGCTCGTCGTAAGTTGTTTGTAAATTAGAAGTTTGATTTCATCAAATAAAGTAATTTAAAATTTTTAATTGCAGGAAAAATGGAAATGAAATTGAGATCTCAAGTCATTCAAAGAAATTTACCTCGTCCTCCAGATACAAATATTGTTCTGAGGCCTTTAAATTCTGAACCACCTCTTACTGATCTTCAGAAGGTTATTAAATTTTAATGATATTTTAGTACATATATTTCTATATCAACTAAACTTGAAACCATATTGAAATAATAATAATAATAATTGTATGTTTTTCCAATGTTAATTTTATAAATATTTTCTTTGAAAGTAATTAGGATAAATAACGTTGGAACGATATCATAATTCCTAATTTAAATAAAAATTCAGGTCTAATGATCCTTTTTAACATGCAAATTTCTTTAACACTTAGTTTTCTATCTTAGTTATTTACTTTTATTATTGCAATTTTTTTTTTGTTTACGGTCATTGAGACCACACTGCCAAACAAATTTTTTTCCATCCATCTCTCTCTTCTGCCACTCATCTCCATAGTATCTCTGACTTAATGCTTCCAACGTCCCTTTTCACACAGTCTTCCCAACGTAAGCGTGGTCTTCCTAGAGGTCTCTCACCAACTGGGTTCTCATCATCTAACTATAAATCCCACTCACCACCATGCATTTTCTGCCTAGGTCAATCTCCTTTTCTTAATTTCATTTGTGATGTTTGGTCTCTGGAACAGTTGCTCGAGTTCTCTTTTATGACGTTTAAACCATTCACTATATATGTTTGTGTTGACACATGGGCCATAGATTTACTGTAGGATTCTCCTTTCAAATACTTTCAATCTAGTTTCTTCTGCTTTCCTAAGTGACTATGTCTCCACGGCATACAGTACTATGGGTTGAATCAGGGTTATTTTTTTGTTGTTTATTTCCAGCCCAACCTTACTAGCCATAATGATGAGTTTCCTGTATATTCTCTTATCCGTTTCTTCAGTATCTCCTAATATTGTTATATCGTCAGTGTAAACCAAGATTTATGTTTGAGTTTCCCAATACTATTCTGTTATAATTTGTTTCTCTGATTAGATTGAACAATATTGGTGATAGCAAATCTCCTTGTCTTAAGCCTTTTCTTACCGTTGCTGGCTTTGACATTTCTAATGTTACTCTTATTTTGATTTCCATATTTTGAAGAGTTGCCTCAATTAATTTTATTAGTTTATTTAGTAACTTAAACTCCTTATTGCAATTAAATCAACTAATCATTATTGCAGTTTCAAGTTATGCATTTAATAAAGAAAATTGTATGTGAAACTCATCTATTTTTTGTCTCTCTTTCAAAATCAGGTTTGTCATGTAACAATGTGCGTTTTTTAATTATAGTATTTTCAATATTATTCCATGAGATAATTCTTATGATTCTGTTAAGTTTTTTTCTTTTTTTATGTAAACAAACAGTTTTTAAAAAATTAATTTGGTTTATTTATTTATAATAAACTTATATTCACCTAATGAGCAAACATTAATGATTGATTTACAGAATACAGATATAAAAAGTTAAAATATTTATACACAAAACCTTAAAATACAAATAATATTTCAATTATAAATTTGAAAATCATTCAACATCTCTTTTAATTTTATGATAATTTCTCTTTTGCATTGCAATAGGCTGAAGAATTAATAAAACAAGAAATGATTACAATGCTGCATTATGATGCAGTTCGTAACCCTCTTCCTCCAGAAGTAGCAACACTCACACAAAGTGGGCCAAAGAAACAACCTATATTAACTGAAGGTCAACATTTAGCATATTTACAAACACATCCATATCAACATTTTACCGAAGAAGAAATAGAAAATGTAATTTAATATTTTTTTGTCCATTATACATTATGTTAACTATATTAAAAAAATTTTAGGCAAGAAAAATGTTGAAAAAAGAAATGGAAGTAGTTAAATATGGTATGAATCATGGTGAATTGTCTTTAGATTCATTTACTCAAGTATGGGGTGAATGTTTGGGTCAAGTACTATTTTTACCTAATCAAAATCGTTATACAAGAGCTAACTTAGCAAGTAAAAAGGATCGAATTGAGTCATTAGAAAAAAAACTTGAACAGAACAGAGGTCATATGACTAAAGAAGCTAAAAAAGCTGGAAAAATGGAAAAAAAAATAAAAATTATTCTTGGTGGTTATCAAGTAAGATTAAAAACTATTAATGCTTAATTTTTCTGTGAAGTATAATAATAAAATAATAAATATTATAAAATTTTGAAAAAAATAAGTATTTTTTACTTTTTTTAATTACATGTATTTTTTAATAGTTTTAACTTTTTTGATTCATTTCTAATATTTTATAATGGTAACAAATATAAAATGATCTGGTTAAGAAAATGGCTGGTTGATAATATATTGAACTAAAACTTTGGAATTATTCACATTTCTATGTCTACGCACAAGAAGGAGTGGGTTGTTTGCTGCTATTTTTATCATTAGACTTCTCTTGGTTAGTTAAATATGTATGTTGCTATTTAAAAAAATTAAATTGAAGACATAAGGGATAAACCAAGAAAATACTTAAAAATTAAAAAAATGAAACTGTCAACTTTTTAAACTTTTGATCCAAAATTTCACTGTAATTTTTTTTAAAACCATTTTTGTTTTCCTAGACTATGTTAAAAGTATGTTTTTTATTATTTAAAAAAAATTGATTGTACACTCTGTATATACAGAATGATTTTTTTGTCATTACCCACTTAATTACTTACAGAATAAATATAATTTAAACATTTTTTTTTTATTATCTTTAGCTACCCATTATTCTTGAATCATTTCTATATAATACTTTTTAAGTTCATCCCTTATACCTGGTAAGGATGTCAATTTTGTTTTTTTAAATGGGAACACATATTTTGAATTTAATAAAATGTTAGAATTTCAAATTTAATAGTAAATGGCATTTGAATTTTTAATATAACTTTATTTGTTTATTACATATAAACATTTAAAGTTTCAAATTTTTAAATTAATATACATGTATAATATACAAGGTATTACAATTACAGGTATCTTATTGGTAGGTTTATCAATATTCGCAGGTACACAGCATTGTTATTACCACTAGTAAGGTACATTGTTGCGATTTCATAAATACACTAACTGACTATATAAAAAGTATATCTAATGATAGTCATAATTGATAATAAACAATCTGTGACTGTGACAGCGATGTCATAAAAACCATTTAGCTACCTGTATTTGTAATTTCTTATGTATTATACATGTATATTAACTCAAAAATTTGAAACTTTAAATGTTTATATCTAATAAACAAATAAAGTTATGTTAAAAATTCAAATGCCATTTACTATTAAATTAAAAACTCTTAGATTTTATTAAATTCAAAATATGTGTTCCCATTTAAAAAAACAAAATTGACATCCTTACTAGATATAAGTGATGAAATTAAAAAGTATTACATAGTAAATGATTCAAGAATAATGGGTAACTAAAGATAATAAAAAATAAAATGTTTAAATTATATTTATTCTGTAAATAATTGAGTAGATTATGACAAAAATATCACTCTGTATATACAAAGTGTATAATAAATTTTTTTTTAAATAATAAAAAACATACTTTTAACGTAGTCTAGGAAAACAAAAATGGTTTTAAAAAAAATTACAGTGAAATTTTGGATCAAAAGTTTAAAAAGTTGACAGTTTCATTTTTTTCATTTGATATTTATATTTTTTAAATATCTTATAAAATGGTAGCACAGTAGGTTCATGGCACAGTATAGACGTGGCATAATCGGGACAAGTATAGATGATATCTAACTTTTTATACAAATTTTTAAGTTTTCAAAAATTCAAAATTTACTATGGCAAACCTTTAAAATAAACAAAAAAATAAAATAAAATTTGAACACAAAAATAACATATATTTTAACTACGGCAGCCATTTGCATAAAGAAGACAGGTCGCCGGATAATTTTTTTTTTTAATTTGTAGTACATAATATAAGTTTAATTTGACATATGTTTTAAAGACACAGTATTCCCAGAACATTTTTAAAACTAAAGTTGAAAAGTTGAGTTTTGTAAAAAATTTATTATTTTGAATCCCCTCTTGGGGGCAGCTAAAGGGTCAGATTTTCAAAAATATTATATGAAAGAAAAAGGGAATTACTTAAATTTTCATATAAAATAATTTTTGTTTATTCGTTCATTATTCAAAAAGTTATAGCCATTTAAAAAAAAAAAAAGTAAAAAAAATGTCAAAAATTACTGATTTTTGAAATTGTAACTTTTTTGTAGATTTCCCCCATTCACAGGGAATGAGGGAATTTTTTTTCAATTTTTAAGGGTAATGTCTTTAACTAGATACGATTTGTGATCTTTTGACGTATTGTTGAAAGAAATCGGTCCAGTGAGAGCTGAGACAAAGTGGTAATACACAAAATAATCACATAATGGTAAAATTAATATCTTCTCAGCTTCGCATCGAAACTAAAAATAATGTATTTAATCTATAAATTTGAGTATTGTTTCTTAGCGGAAGCTTAATCATAACAGTTTTATAATTTTTATTTCTTTTAGACACGTTCTCAAGGACTTATTAAACAGTTTACAACACTTGTAGATGAGATTGAGCAGGCTTATTTAGAGCTATCTACTTTTAAATTTTTACAACAGCAAGAAGAAGCAGCTATTCCTAAACGTTTACAGGTAATATTTTATAAAAGGTAGAATCAAGTAAAATAAAGTTAGTCATATTCAAGTTTATATTAGTTACAACACTTAAAAGTTTAATTTTTTGGAATTACATATATGTATAACATCTGAGGAATTACAAATATAGGTATTTAATTGATTTATGAATCTATTAAATATTTTACTTTTAAACTTGCTAAAAGTAAGTTATATAATTTTTACAACTTTTAGTGAATACAACTAATTTCTATTTTTTAATTAACTATAGTCTTTGACTGATGACGTTGAACGACAAAAAGATCGAGAGAAAATGTTGCAGCAAAAATATTTAGATTTAGAGATACGATGGAAAGAATTACAAACTAAAGACGAAGAATTTGCTAAAGAGACTTCTATCAATGTTTAATGATTCTCATTATGCATGCTATTCACTATTAATAAAAATTAATGCTAGATGATACTGTTTATCTCTATCAGTTGATCATTATGATTAATTGCCTAATAAATTAAATTTATTTCATTATGATGATGCATAAAATAATTTTTACAATTTTTCAAAATTTGTATTGTATTGAAAAACATTTTACATAATTAAAAAAATATATCAATTTTATTTATAATTGTAATAGAAAAGTACTAGTTTTTAATTGTAACTAAAAATATAAACAATTATTTAATGAGATCAATTTAATTACCCTATTCGTTTTGTAAGATTTTAATATTTAGAACAATAGTAATTTTTCATTCGGGTATGAAAACTTTATGAATGTGAAAATTAACAACATAGTCATAGTTATCTCTTTGTACACTTATAGCAAAAGGATCTGTTGGATGAAATGTAAAAGCTACTAAACGTCTTCTATCAATGATTGTTGGACCTTTTGCTTCACTAGTAAATAAGCAAAAGTTTAATAGACCTGATTCTCTTGAGTAGAATCTTAAAAATAGTTTTAAAAATTAGAAGTTAGAGAATATAATGAAAAAAATTTAAAAGATAAAATTAAAGTTAAACATACCTTATAGGATATTCACCAACAACCTTAGGTCTCTCCATTGGTGACACCCACTTTTCATCATAACTGAAAAGTGATGAATCCAAATAAGGTGAACTAGTAAAAGATTGTGCACCAATAGGTAATTGACCTAATATTCGTTTATTAGCTTCTGTTGTTCCTCCAAATTTAGCATTAATTATTGTACTTTTAAATTTTTGATGAGATTCCCTATAAAATAAGTTTAATGTTGAATATAATAAATAAGTAATATGATTAAAAAAATTATTTCATGTATAATTTATAGAAACAAGACAAACTTAACAATTTTGAGTCTTTTAAAAAAAATTTTGACAACCACTTCCTCGTATTGCTTAAAACATCTAAGTTTTAAAAAAAATTGTTCAATGATACTAACCTAGTACAATAAAACTTCTATACATACCATGAATAAATGTTATTAGATGGCGAACAAGGTATAAACCCTTCTGAATTAACTTTTGAATTACGGAAATAATCACAATAATTCTCATATATTTTAAGCAATTCATCAGACGTATTTTCAAAAACATTGATTACCTATGATAATTAAAATATGATTTACCTTAAACGTTTCATTTATTTTTATTAATTATGAAATAAAATTATTATATACACACCAAACATTACTTTACCTCGCCTCAGAAAAAAATATTTTAATGCAAATATATATATTTTTTCTCAATTAATATGTTAAAAAATCATTTAACATAATTTAAGCCCTAAATGAAATTGATGGGTTCATTAAATAGTAAGTTTAAATAAAAAAAAAGCTCATAGTTTATTAATAATTATAGATTTTTTTTGAACATTCTAATGTAAATCAACTTTGCTATAGAATTTCTTCATTATAAGGTGATAGTTATTCATCAATCTAGTCTTAAGTATGCATTAACAACCAGTTGATATCAAGTTACTAAAGCATTTATTGTTTTTTTTTTCAATTTGACTAGAATTGAACTTATATTTTTTATCTAATGTTAAACACTGTACATTTAAGATGCTACCATATTTAATTTAAAATTTATTAGGAAAAACAATTGCATTTCTATTTTAAAAAAATTACCTTAGTTGAAACAACATTATAAATCATAAAAAATGATGCTTGAGTATTTGGTTCTTGAATTTTTATTGTAGCTACTTCTTCTGAAGCATATCGAATTAGAATATGGTTTTCATTTAACAATTGTATTTTCCACATCCGTAAAGATAAAAACTAAAATATAAGCGATGTTGATAACTAAATACAAATAAAAAACTAAATAATTAATTCAAGACCTCAACAAAATGTTTTACATATATGTATATGTATAAATCAAAGATATGCATTATATATTTTTAGGCAATTTTATAATAATTTTTATCAAAAAAAAAAACCTTTTATCTATTTGAGGAAGTTAACTTTGATTTATCATAGCCATTGATTTTTACTTATTTTACAGAAACATTATTAAGTTCCATCCCTGTTAAGAATTTAAAACTACAGATTTTCAAGGTTAAATACTTGAAATAAATTGTTTCATAATTAATAATTAATACCTGATTAAAATACTGGTAAAATTTTCTCAAAGGATACTGTGATTTAGTCCTTGTTGAATCATTTTGAGCTTTTTTAAATAAAAATATCATCAATTTATGTTTAAGTCCATTAATGCAATTTTCTTTAAAAGGCCTATACAAAGCTCTATTCATAATTGTATAAACAGATGTTACAAGTAAATGATCATCTTCATAACAAAATCGTCCAATACTTCTCAACAAATAAAATTGCATATCAATTATTTTATACATATTGATAGTTTGATGTTGAACTGAAAGTACAGCTAATGTATCTTTATATAGATAAATACCTTGATTATGTGATAGAAATATTTTATCAGCTTTAAAGTGTATTGAATCACACAATCGCCCTAATCCAATATCAACTAGGTGTAATGTATAATCTTCTAATGGGAAAAGAGGATTAGGACTCACTGCTTCATTATTAGTATAAATTTCATAAAATTGGGGGCGAATATCATCAGGAATAATAGCAGCAGATCCAACTAACACATAAGATCCATCATCCGTAAATAAACTACATTCCCTATTTAGCTGTTCTCCACCTGGGGAAACTCTTATCCTGTGTTTTAATTTAAATAGTCGATCAAAAATTTTCATTCTAACTGCTTCACCTTCTTTATTCTGACCAATACAATTGCCTTTATAGTTTTTCAATAGAGTAACAGCTTCAGAACATCCCTTATATTCATAGACTTCAATAGAAAGTTGATCATGTGAAAAAGCTATGAAATGTCGACCGTCAGGAGTAAATTTTCGTAAATAGCATGGTGGTTTTTCTACATTTATAACTGTACAATTTGGAAACACAGTTTGGTAAAAGGATTTTTTAAACCTGATTCGTGATTTCATACCATTTGTTTCCCGATTAATCAATGAACGTATAATATTACTGTGAGGTAATCTTTGACGTTTAATAGAACCATATTCCTTATACATTATAGACTGTAATACTGAAAATTCTTTTACTAGTAAAATTGACTTAAGTAAACAGTAAAGAAACCGCAATTAGACAAAGTTAATAAATTATTTACCAGCTTAATATGAAATTCCATATTTTTGAGTATTTTTATATTTGAAAATTTTTAATTATAATTAAATTTTACTTAATAAATTAAAATAAATTTTAGCTGTAATTCTCATTATGTAAAATTCAATCGATGTTTTAACTAATGATAACATTTTCATCAAATCAATTATTAGTTCATACATAAAACTTGTCAATAACATAAATAAAAGTTAAATAATACTATTATATTATTCATAAAATTTTCATAGTTATTTCAAATAATAATTTTTTTACTTGAATAAATTGAAATTGTAAACTTTAAATAGTTACTGCCCTATCACTGTAGTAGATCTTATGATAATGATCGATCATTGAAACCTCGATAATATACAACCACAAAATAATTACAACCATTATTGAAGTAATGCATAACTTAGAAGTCGTGCAATACAACTCTATCCACTTCAATGTTTTTAAAAAAACCTGTGACTCAAGCTCATAATTAGATTGATAATAGTTTATCGTGCAGTTAACAATACGTAATTTAACATATAGTCTTTACAGTCAACATGAATTGATATCACAAATTATGTTTCATGTTATCTGTGATAATTCAAACAACCGCGGCCTCTAGTGTAATTTTCAAATAATGATATTGTACACATTTCATTGAAATAATTTATTTTAGTCCATACATCAATAATGTGCATTAGACCCTAGGTTTTTAGATTTATCTATTATAATAGTGGTCATGTAGGGTTCATAATGATTAATGTAGAATTAAACGACAGAATAAGTTACATACAAACTAATTAAATTACGATTTAAGATAAACGTATTAAAAAACACGTGATTTGTGATTATGATGATAAGATTGTTAAGAAGATTTGAAAATATCTTCATTGATATAAAGAATTATGAATTAAATTGTTATTTTACTTTATAAGCTTGTGTAAGTTTTGCTTATTTATCAATAAATATCTTTAACTTGATGAAAAAAAACGTATTTAGTTAGTCAAGTAAATATTCGAATATTAGCTAGGTAAAATAATGTCCTTCGAATTGTCATCATCTTACAGTCTTAAGTATGGTTCAATCACTCATTGAAATATTTTTTTAATGATTATGACCATACCTAGTATAGTATACCAAGTATGTTCAACATCATTAGAAAAATTCGAGAAGTTAATTATTTTTTCTGATGTCTGAGTATTTACTTGACTTGCTGTATGATAGATATATCTATGACTACTAAAACTCTCTTAATATATTAGTAATTTTAAACAAAAAATTATATTTAGTTTAGTTTTTTTTATTTATTAATTTATAAATGGTTAAATATTGTTTATGGCCATGAATTATTCTTTAAAAGGTTAACAACATTACTTTTTTAAATGGCAACATCTATATTTAATGAGTTTATGTAATATGAATAAATGTAAATGATTCAACTAAAAAAATGACTAGTTAATAACTGCTTGAGGATATATCCATGAAAGCTTTAACACATTCATAGTTAATAACTACTTAATAACAATATTTTAAAAGTTATTAATATTTTTTAATGTAGATGACTAATGTAATATGATTTTTATCATTATGCATTTCTCTGTCAAATTATTTCTCTCGTGCAACTAGAAAAATATTCATAACTACTGAACTACTTTTAAAAAAGTTATTATCAATTATTCGTTTAACATTTTTGAATATAGAGTAAAGAAAGAGTGTGACAGAGTAATTAGTAATGATAAAAATAATATAATCTACGCCTTATCTGCTATATATTTAAAAATAGATGTATCTTTTGAAATTGTAGGTAAAAAAAAATTGTCATTTTTGATCTACTAAATATTTTGCTATACTTTTTTTTTTTAACAATTTTTATCACTTTGTAATTTGTCTCTAATAAGAAAAAAAATTTATTATTTTTAATTGTGTAATTTGATTACAACAATAATAATTTTTTTTTATATTCACAGAATAACCAAAAATTTTAATTTTAATTTGATTGAAGATATGCTTTAGGTGAGTAAACTTTGGCATTAAATAAGTTGTATGATATTTATAATGTCTGTTAATATATTGCAAATAACTCTAAATAAATCACTTTTTAAATTATTTAAAAATTATTCATCGTGGAGTAATAATTTATCAGTTGTTTTAAATAAATATAAAAATGAAATGCCAAATTTTCTAAACCATAATGAAAATCAGATACATCCTGAAGTTGAAAAAATTGAAGGTGATTTTACTATTTTAAAGTATGTATGTTCACAACCGAAATTTGATTTTCAACCTTTACCATTGGAATCATTAAAAAAATTAAAACATTGTTTAAAAGCAAGCAATCTATCAAATTATTGTGGTGACCGAAGTTATTATTTTATTGGTCCTTTAGCAAAAATTGAACATGCTTTAACTAAATTTACTTTAGTAAAATTGATTGAAAAAGGATTTAAGTTAATATCAGTCCCTGATATATTACCAGATGAGTTAATTGAAAAATGTGGAATGCATACTAAAGGTGAACGTACTCAAGTTTATAACTTAAATCCTCATTATTATGGCAATACATGGTGCTTGGCTGGAACTTCAGAAATGGCACTTGCTGGTTTTTTAATGAATAAAAATATACCAAAAAGTGATTTACCTTTAAAATTATGTTCAATTAGTCGGTGCTATAGAGCTGAAGTATCAAACATTTCTGAAGAAAAAGGAGTTTATCGTGTACATCAATTTACTAAAGTAGAAATGTTTGGAGTATGTTTACCAGAGGACTCAGAAAAAATGACATTATATTTTAGAAGTATTCAAGAAGAGTTGTATTCTTTACTAGGTTTACATTACCGTGTATTAGATATGGCTAAACATGAATTAGGGGCTCAAGCTTATCGTAAATATGA
Organism: Daktulosphaira vitifoliae; assembly: GCF_025091365.1. Lineage (NCBI taxonomy): Eukaryota > Metazoa > Arthropoda > Insecta > Hemiptera > Phylloxeridae > Daktulosphaira > Daktulosphaira vitifoliae. The sequence continues at coordinate 34,199,396 of NW_026099572.1, read as the reverse complement.
TATTGAAGCTTGGATGCCTGGACGTAAAAAATATGGAGAAATTTCCAGTTGTAGTAATTGTTCTGATTATCAAGCTAAAAGATTAAATATTCATTCCAATGGTAATTGTCTTCATACTGTCAATGGTACTGCTTGTGCTATTCCACGTTTGATTATCGCATTGGCAGAAACACATCAAACTGTTGATGGATCGATAAATATTCCTAATGTACTAAGTCATTATATTACTGGAAAAAGCTTATTTCAAAATCTTAGTAGTTTTCCCAAACTTACTCCTGTTCAAGCTCATAGATATGAATAATGTTAACATAAATATAATTTTTTTTCTAATAGTATTTATATTTTCATTATAAATAAATGTGTTAAATTTGTTATTAAATCTAAATACTTGTTATTATATTTTTTTAATATTAATGTTCAATTTTCAGTATCATGGAAGAAATTACAGTTCTACAATCAATGTTAAAAATTTTGGATGGTAAAAGTTCTATGAAAAAAACTATTATAGAACTCTTACCAACATTATTAAATAGTTTTGAATTAAATAAAGAATCTGATATTTATAAATTAATTATTCAATACTCACAAGTTATTTGTAAACAATTAATATATAGTCAAGATGATACTTTATCAGAAAGTTTAAAATTGCTGTTGGTTTCATTTATTGATATAGTGCAAACATGTAATATTAGTGACATAACATTACTTTTAAACAATTGTATTAAGTTATGCAGTGCTCTTAATTTAAAAACCTGTAGGGATGAACAATTAGAGAATAGTTTGTTTTGTACTGAAAACTTGTATAAATTAAGTAAAGTTCAATCTGACCAGTGTGTACAATTAAATAACTTAATAGATATTTTAATAGATATTTTATTTGAATCAAGCTTAAATAAAACTCGCCTAGAAAGTATTTTGAAATATTTATCTAATGTTATGTCACCTTATTGTGCAAATGTGATGTGGTACAAAGCTAAATCAGTGATTGGAACAAATCCAGAACGCATTTTAACAATATTATACAACTTGCAGTGTTCGTTACTTCAACCATCATGTGCTACTACTTTGTTAAAAGATAAGGATTATTGGGATTTTATTTGTATCTTTTTAACATATGAAAATTCTATTATAAGGGGATATGCTAATACACTTCTTGGAGCATCATGTATAGAATTTTTAGATGAAAACTATTTATATAGTGCAAATACAAATAAGAATGATTTCAGACAAATATGGAACGATTATGTTATAGTTATGGAAACTTTAGAAAACACTCAACAACATTTAGTTTTGCCTATACTAAATACTGCCAAAAAAATTGCTTTATCATATGAAAATTCTGAATCTGACATTTATTCTTATAAACTACCATTAAATTGGATTTTAGCATTGTACAATAAAATGACAAAGCATACATCCAAGCATGTAGTATTGGTTAGTATAGACATTATCACTAATATGTCTAACTCATTAATTAAAAAAGAAGAACAATTTTTACAATTGTTTGTTATATCTTTGAACAATATTTTTCTGTATAAGATGTCAAATGATGTATATTTAGTTACGCCAAAATTAGAAATGAAACTAACTAGATGGCTAAATACATTGATGAGTTCTGATGATGGAAAATGTGTGTTTGAATACTTTTTGTTTTACTTACCATCAGTTAAATGGTCCTTAGTTCCCTTAGTTTATATAACTAAATCACTTTCAAATATCAAGGATGTTTCATCATGCCAAAATGTCGTAGATCAAGTTTTAAAAATGCTTGTAATTACCGAAGAAATGCCAAACTCTTATTTAAAAACAACAATCTATTCATTTCTATTTGTATTTATTAGCAAATTTTTTTCATTTCCTAATACTTATTTACTTTGTGATTTATTCAAATATATTGTAATGTATAATAAAAACACCGAATCGTGGAAATTAATTGTCAATTCAATGAAACATATTGCTAATTTAGAAAAAATTGATCAACAATTATCAAAAAACATAACTGAATTCAAAAGCATATCAGCAACTACTACTGGATTAGTAATTTTATCTGATATTTTTGGAGATAACATAAAATGTATGGATTATTTAAATAATACACTGTCTAATGTTGAAAATATTTCTATTTATTTGTTAGAATTTTTAGAAAACTTATTAAAAAAGGAATATGAGCATGGAGGCTATGACGAATATTTAAAAAAAATATTAGACGAAAATATTTGGCGTTTAACTCTGATTTGGATTAATCAATGTTTTTTAAATGAAGATTATATGGATAATCTAATTATTTTTAACTATCTTAATAGGACATTGTCATCAAATAGGATACCTCATACTTTGGTGACTTTTGAACTAATGATTATTTGGTTAAATAAATGTTATCTCATGTTTGAAAACAAGACAGGTAGTTTTACAATTTTAGCTATTTATAGTTGGATTGGGTTATTTGCCATAAAGATTTCTGAAAACTCCTTAAAAAGTGCCTGGATTCTGGCTACAAATAATTTATTTAAGAATGGTTATTTTTCACCTTTTGGTAAATTATTTTATCATTCATCAAAACTGGGATCACATATAATTCCACAATTAACAATAATTAATACTTATTTTCAACTTTGTTCTAATGTTTCTGAATTAAATATGGAAAACTTGTTTAATTGGATTAGAGAAAAAAATTTAGAAAAACGAGACAACTTTTATAATACTTATTTAAAAGCAGCGATACACTGTTTGAGAAATCTTTCTACAGAGACTCATAATGAGCAAATCATACTATTTGTAGAGTCTTGCTGGGAATTTTTAACTTCCTGTAGGATATCATGTTTTCCATTATCAACCAAAATTTTCATAATAATGGCTTTTGATGACCACTTGCTTAGAGACAAGAAATATTCTGATTTTCTTTGTAACCAGGTCAGACATCAAATTTTAATTAGTAATTTCAATTAACAATTCATAGAATGGAGGATGATTTTAGTATTTTTTTTTTAGGTTATGCAACCGTTATTAACTAAAAAATATCGTGACAAATTTAGTGTTTGTTTTTCATTGTATTTAATTGATTATATTTTGCAAAATAAAATTGAAATAAATAATTATCCTAATTTTACCTCTTCACTATCCCAATTTTTAGCTAAATGTGTTATATACAATATTGAACGTTATGGAGCAATTAAGTAAGTTCAATCATTAGTTTTGAGTAAATAATAACTTGATTTAATTGAAACTGGTATTATTATAGAATTGAATGGGATACATTTGAATATATACGCTCATGTAGTGATTTACCAACCATCAAAAGTATTTCGTAAGCACTTTTGTTTTCTAATATACCACATTTAAATTGATTTAAATATTTGTAATTTTGAACATCTAATAGTAAAAATGATGTAAAAACATAAATCATTTTATGATATTTTTTAATTAAAAATAATTGTTCCAATATTTTGTAGAACTAAGTTTTTACCTGATGATCGCTGTTTGCGTTTTATTTCAATTGTGTGTTTGTTCAAAATTAATAATGTTGATTTATGGAAAGATGTTATAGAAAGAATTCTTCAACTAGAATCATCATTTCCAAATAGAAAATATTTTCATAATTCTGAGTTTTCGAAGATTAAGCAAAGAGTTACTCAGTTTTTACTTATTACACTGTGTAATGAACATTTTGAGGTTTGTTTTTAACAGTATTAGAAGTAACAGTAATGAAACTACTTATAAAGTAATTTTAGTATTATTTAATTACTAAAATAAAAAGTAATTTAATTTTAATTAATTGTTCAAGGGAAATTTTGAAAAATTACTCTTAACTTTATCTAAAACGATTTATTTTAAAAGTTTGCATTATCCTTATAGGACTTATTTAGAATTATATACTAAAATTTAATATGAAAAAAGTCTTCTTTCCTGCTTCTCATTTGTATCAAAATTTAAATATTTTTAAGCCTTTCCTCCTTGGGAACAATTTTTCCTATCAATTTCCAATAAATAAGTCTAGAGATAATAGTCAAGATTCAAATAATACTATCCAATTAAGTTATATTTATTTATTAGAATATATTTTACACTAATTTGACTCTTTATTTTTAGTTTCGATGCTTGGTTTTACTATAATGTGTTTTTTTTTTTTTTTTTTTGTCTGTTACCACTGTTTATTTTGGAGTTTAATTAATTTAATCTAGTGACATTATTTTGAATGAAATCAGTGGCTATTTAGGGATAGTAAATGGTAAATGCATCCTTTATTGTCAGCCCTTTGCTAATATAAAAATGTTTGATATTTTTTTGCTTTTTATCAGTACAAAATTAGTTAAAAAATGATTGAAAAAGTATTTATGATAGCTTGTCACTTAAAAATTTTCGTTATGTCCCTTCACTCTACAGTTTTGAATTTCTAGATATGTTCTTGAGTGAAGTCTCATTATAATTATTATTGGTATAAGTGAATTAATTAAAATAAATATCATATTTAACATATAAATGACAAAAGTTACTTCCCTTGTAGTTACTTTTTTCTCAGAAATGTAAATTCATTACTTGTTATATTAAGTAATTTTTAAATAGTTTAATTTCTAATCTATTGAACAATTTGTAATTTAATTTAATTACCAAAAAAATTAATTCAGTGAACAGTGGTTTTAAAATATATTTAAGGTTTATTTATTCAACATTCATTCTTATTTTCTAGTTTATTAATATTTTGAATAATAATGTTTATCAATGGTTACTCTCAAGTTTGAAAGAAGTATCTCATATTCATAGCATTGCATATCAAATAATATGGTTGCTAGTTTTAATTTATAACATGAATATAGACATATCAAAAAATTTGTGGAATGACTTTAAAAATGTAATTTTTATTTTATATTTTATTATAAGTAAACTTTTTTTTAATAGTATTTTTATTTTATTTTTTAGGCATATGGAAATCAGAATTATTTGTGTAGTTTTATATCTGTTGTTTATCATTTACATACAGTTTGTAAAAATGAAATATTTACAAATGAAGCTATTAAATTTCTCATACCTCTTTGCTTTTCAAATGGTTATAAAATTCGATTTTATGCCCAAGTATTATTATATATTTGAAATTACATCATTTTTTTATATGAAAAATTATAAAATGTCAGTAAATGAATAGTTAGAAATTCAAATTGTAATGTAAAATATTTATAATGTAATCACATGAGAAAAGATATTACTTACTTTATTGTAAAAATTTGTTCACATAAACACTATATTTTTCATAGGTAAAAGTGTTATTTTGCAAATGTTAAAAAATCTCTGGCTTCCTTTGTGTATATGAAAATACAACTGATTTTAATGTCTAGTAGATAGATGTAAGCTTAAATTTATATTACTTGGAAAATTATTTAAAAACTACCATAGTCAGAAATTTATTAAGATGCTCTTAGGCTAAAACAAGATTATATTCATTTTTTTTACTTTTTGTGATTTTTTGAATCTTTTTTACTACAGTATTTCTCTCTTTTATGTAATTTTTATAACCTTTTTGACTACTTGAATTATTTTTTAAATAAGTGATTAAATTAACATACACTGACATTTTATATTTAAATATAAGACAAAATTTCCTTGTGAATAGTGATGTACTGAAAACCATAATATTTTAGTAGAATTAAAAAAATATATAATATTTGTTTATAATACTGGTTTTAATTCATTTTATCACAATCAAATCGCTTGAACATTTTTAGTTAAAACTTAATAATTAGTATAGTATTCATTTACTGGTAATGTTACCTTATCCTAAGAATAATTTTTAGTATTGTAAAGTCAAAAATTTTCTTTGTATTACTTTATTATATTTTTTTATTAATTTGATTAACATTTATATTTAAGGTGACTGTTAATAATTTATGTTCTTATTGTGATGGAAAATATACAATATTGTCAGAATCTATTGAAAAAGTAATATTTGAAAATGAACAAGCTAAAAAATATGACAATCCTTTTAAAGATTTTTTCTATCAAAATCTAGATGTATTAAAATCACTATCATTAAAAGTAAAATTCTTATATTTATTTCTTAATTTGTTAAAATAATCTTTTTTTAAATGATATCTTAAAATGTATTCTTTATATTTAGAATATATGTATAGAATTACCTAGATTGTGTAATGTAGTGTATGATGAGAGATTTCCATTAGAATGGATTGAGAATTTTCCTATTCGTACTAAATTCAATGAAGGTTATGATCTTTCAACATGTTCCATTTCATTATTTATTGAAAAAAATACTACCTCAGGTACAAATATAATTATTTAAGATACTAATAACAAACTATTATTTAATACTTTTTGATAAAAATATTAATAGTTAAAAACATCAAAATATGAGAAGCAACAAGGACATTTTCATATTTTGATTGTTTTATTATTATGCTATTTATATTTATTGCCCTGTATAAAATCTATTGCTTGTAATTGAGAAAAAAAAAAGAAAACTTGTATAGCCATATAATTAGAACTTTGTTGCTATGCATTGTGTATGTTCTTCTGACTTTAGTTGTTAAGGTCCCTTACTAACATTATTTATCTATCTCCAATAGATATTATTAAATTTCTTTTAGAAATTAAATTTTTGGCAGTCAATGTATCTTATTACGTTTACTTATTCCTTACTCTAGGTAGCAATTAAAATATTATTTTAGAATACACTGTTTTTATATTAAAGTTTTTTGTAACATTTTTAAAACTTAAAATATGAGAATTTTGAGTTAAAATAAAAATAATTTAATTTTAATTAGATACATTTTCTTTAATTTTTTATTTAATTATCTTACATTTAATTAACCTAACTATTATTTATAACTTATAATTGTATTAATAATGTCAAATAATTAAAATAATAATTATTATTATAATAAACTGAATTTTTTTTCAGTAGTTTTTTTAACTGAATTTGTAAAAGTTTATTTTTGTAGGTATGGCAAATGAAATAACTATACCTGGTAATACACATCATGCTCAAAGAAAATATATACCTGTAAAATCTCATGATGATAAAACAAAAAAATCTTCTTTGATAGTTGTTGCCTCTTTAATTGAAAAATTAACTAATTTGGGTGGCTTAGCCAGAACTTGTCAAGTTTTTGGAGTTTCAACCTTGATAGTTGACAATATTACTTGTATTGAAAAAAGAGAGTTTACAGCTTTAAGCATGACAGCTGAAAAACATCAAAATATTGTAGAGGTATTTTAAAATAATAGCTGAATGTTCCTCTAAAAGAAATTCATGATTCTGTTAGTGATATTAAGTTATTCATTTATTTTGTCAAAATAAAATATAAATCAATAAAATGCACATTACAGATGTCAATTTTAAAAGAACAAGAAACACTATTATATATTATATATTGAATAAGCTACAGATAGAAGCCAGTGCCAATCTATTTGGCTGCCATTATGTAAAACATGTAAAATCAAATGTCACTAAGTTTTTAATTGACAGATATTAGTCTGTTAAACTTTTTTCTTTTGCTCTTTTTATCATAATTTTAGAAAGTGACAAGCATTTACATTAATATTTTACCCTTTATTTTTCGGCTATTTTTATTCTCAAATCATCTTGAGCACTTAACCAGTACGGATCTGATACTATTCATGAAATAATGTAACATTAATGTATAAAATGTTACAAATACTATAATTTGATTTTCATTGAATAGGTAAGGGTAAAAAATTTAAGATCATACTTGCAAAAAATGAAAAATGATGGATACAAAATAATTGCTGCTGAACAAACTGTTAATAGTAAAAAACTTCATGAAACAGAAATACCATTTAAAAGTGTCCTTGTTCTAGGGTAAATATAATAAAACTTATATTTTGGATTAAAAAATTTAAATAGTTTTCATTTTTTTTTAATAAATAAAATTTTTTAAAGAAAAATATGTTGAATCAAACATTATTTCATTTATTTAATCATATAACAATTTTTAAATTTTAAATATTAGTTTAAAACTAAAATATATGCTAATTACTATATATACTGATTAACCTTGCAAACGTCTTGTATTATGCCTATTTTTAATTAAATTTTTAACTTTTTGCTTTCAATACTCCCTATTCATATTCTAATACCCATAAAATAGAAGGTTTCCTTTAAAAATAAATATATTTTTCTATAGTTAATATGATAACTAATAATATTGTTAAAATATTTTTCAGGAATGAAACGTCTGGTATTCCTCATAATTTGTTAACTTTAATGGATATGTGTTTAGAAATCAAACAATTGGGAATTGTTAGATCACTAAATGTACACGTGGCTGGTTCTCTCCTAATATGGGAGTATACTAAGCAACATTGTCTACAACAATAATTAATATTATTTCATTATGTAGAATTGTCTTTTTTAAATAAATTTAATAAAAAACAATACTATGAATAACCTCTATTGTTTTTGTTCACCTTTTATGAGTAGAATTACAGATACCAACAAATTGAGTAGATAATGTATATATATTTACAGGATGATTTTTTTATTATAACCCACTCAATTACTTACAGAATAAATATAATTTAAACATTTTTTTTTATTATTATCTTTAGTTACCCATTATTCTTGAATCATTAACTATGTAATACTTTTTAAGTTCATCCCTTATACTTAGTAAGGATGTCAATTTTGTTTTTTTGAATGGGAACACATATTTTGAATTTAATAAAATGTTTGACTTTTTAATTTAATAGTAAATGGAATTCAATTTTTTAGTATAACTTTATTTGTTTATTAGATATAAACATTTATTTAAAGTTTCAAATTTTTGAGTTCATATACATGTATAATACACAAGGGATTACAAATACAGGTAGCTAATTGGTTTTTTATTACATTGCTGTCACAGTCAAGGATTGTGTATTATTAATTATGACTATCAATAGATATCCTTCTGTATTGTTAATTAATGTTAAAACGAATCTCAACCACTGTCGGGCCGCCCAGGACCTGTTCCGGCGGGCGGCGTACGAGATGGGCACCGACGTGTGCATAGTCTCGGACCCGCACGCCGGATCGGTCCGGGACTCTGCCGGCTGGTTCTTGGACCAGTCCGGCAGAGCGGCGATCGGCGTGATGGACCGCGGACATCGAGTCGGGCGACGGTTACATAGTGGCGAAGATAGACGGCATCGACGTCTTGAGCTGCTAAGCGCCGCCCAGCTTGCCGATCGTCGAACTCCTCGAGCCCGTCTCCTCCTGCCTACGGGCGAGGAGGCTTGGGCGTCGCGGGGAGATCGTGGCCGGGGATTTTAACGCCCACTCCCCGGTCTGGGGGTCGGCGGACACGAATCAGCGTGGCGAAGACCTGTTGGACCTGATGTCGGCTCTCGGGCTGGTGTCAGCCAACAGGGGCTCCACCCCAACGTCCGAGGGTCACTCCTCGAGCTCGGTAGTGGACGTCACGCTGGTGTCCTCGTCGCTGCACCCGCACGTGACCGGTTGCGACCATCGGTACATCGTGTATGAGTGTGGCGACGGCGGCCGTGCCCCGCGAGCCGTCTCGCGGTAGGCGAGTGGGTTGGCGGGGCGGACCGGCCACGGACGTCGACGCATTCGAGACGGGCTTACTACTAGCTCAATGGTCGGCGCCCGCTATACCGGACCGACACATCTCCGCGAACGAAGCGGCGGAGGAGTTGGACCGGAGGGTGGACGCAGCCTTTTTTGTTTTTTTTTTTTTTTCCTCCGATCGGCTTGATTGTGGACCGCCCTGGAACTACCGTTAGGTATTACTTCAGGGCGGCCCACGCCGTCTTTAAAACTCACACCACCACGTTGTGAATCAGCCCGAAATTAATCAAGAGCTGATTCACAACGTGGTGTGGCCTCCCCCGTTAAAGCGAAGGGGGCACAAATAACTCACGAAACAAAAATATAAAAACATAAAACACGAATACCTAAGGCGCCGGCCTAAACCAGCGCCTCAGATCCTCCTGTACCGGGCGGCGCGGCTGCCTCTGTCTCAGGCGTTCAGCTTCCTCCTTCTTTTTCAAGACGGACTCGGCGAACGCCTGGACGAGCCTCCACGCTTCCCGGCTTCCCAACATCAGGTCCACCATGGACCCGACTCGAAACGTGGACCCTAGTCGAGACTTCAAAGAGTCCCGTTTCTGGGCCCACGCCTCGCACCGGAAGAGGGTGTGCAAAGCGCTATCAGCCTCTCCCGGGCGATCCGAACAGTGGTCGCACGTCGGCGCGGCTGCTTTACGAATACGGTGTAAGTACTCGTTAAAGCAGCCGTGGCCGGACATCACTTGGGTGAGACGATAAGTCATCTCACCGTGAGTCCGGTCCACCCACCTGTCCAGTCGATCGGGTCCTATGAGGGACCTGGTCCACTCGCCTCTCGTCGTTTCCTCCGAGAGGCGAGTCCGCCACCGGAGCATGGTCATCCGCCTGAGCGCTAGGCGGTCCTCGGGTTCGAGGGACCGGTTTCGCTCTCGGCGGAGCTCATGCCCGGCGGCGCGTTCCTCGGCGAGCAGGTCGGCGGGCGGCAGTGACGACAGGATACCCGCCGCCACTCCGGACACCGTTCGGTACGCCGAAACAGTCCGGATCGCCGCCCGCCTCTGCACCCTGAGCAGGGCTTCCCGGTTTTTTGACGAATACTCAAGAGTATCCGCCCAAACCGGGGACCCGTACAGGAGGACCGAGTGTACGACGCTGACTAAAAGTCTGCGCCGCATCTCTCTCGGCCCTCCCAGATTGGGCATGATTCCCGCCAGGCAATTCATGACTTTCTGGGCCCGTTGGGCCGCACGAGTAATGTGCGGCCCGAACTTTAGACGTTTGTCTATGACGAGGCCCAGATAAGTCATGGAGTCCTTAAGCGGGATCTCCACCCCCAGCACGGCGAGTCGTGGAGGAGTGAACTTGTACCTGCCCGTGAACAAGACCGCTTCGGTCTTGTCCAGGGCGAGGCTAAGTCCACTCCCCTCCTGCTGGATCCAGGCGGAGACTGCGCTGAGCGCGCAGTTTGCCCGGGATCCAGCCTCCTCGGCCGAGACGCCTTCCGCCACCACCAGCGTGTCGTCCGCGTAGCAGACGACACGCACGTGCGGTGGTAGCGGAACGCGAAACACCGCGTCGTACGCGATGTTCCACAACAGAGGCCCGAGAACTGACTCTTGCGGGACGCCTCCCGTAACAGGTCGGATTCTCGGGCCCGCGGCGCTCTCGTAAGAGATGACCCGATCGCTAAAGTACGACCGGATCATCCGCCCGTCCCTGCCACCCCGCAGACCCGAGGAACGTCTGCCCCTCAGGCTGTGGGCGACACCCTCTAGGAGAGGGGCGATCGGCTGGTTTGGCGACGCGTAGCAGCTCATGACGTCAATGCCGCCAATCCTCGCCGCTACGAAGCCGTCGCCAACCTCGATGTCAGCGACCGTGAGGCCGCTGCTCATCACTCCGATCGCCGCTCTCCCGGACCGGTCCAAGTACCACCCCGGGGCGTCCTTGATCAGCCCGGCAAACGGTTCCGAGATGACGCACACGTCGGGTCCATAGTTGGACCCGAAGGACCCACTCTAGCCGAACCACCCTTAGATACGCTCCGCAATCTCTCCAATATGGAGGGTTTTACTGACGCATGTGGGAGGGTGGCAGCTTCCAAATTCAAATTCAGTCTAGTCTCCAAGCATTCAATTGCCAATACCCTCCCGTCTATTTCACCGGTGGGAGTGGCTTGGTTACCACCACTCCCTGCAGTACCAACCTCGTGGTTGGCTGCAGAAGCCTGCCTCAACACTCCTGCATTTAGTGCGTATTCGATTAATGACGACACCTGGTGGGTACGCCTCCCACCAACTGCTGATACTGGGGTATCCAAGTCCCCTGATGCAGTAACCTTCTCTCCGCGCTGTACCATTTTCATAAATAAATATATTTTGAGGGGGCTGCCCTCATAGCCAGTCCCTCCGGCCAGTGAGCGGCTAACTTCACTGGTTGCGTTGCCATAATTCTCCGTTCTCACCCAAACGCTACCGCTTATTCGTCCATATAGGCTTATTTCACGGCTATCCTATATATCTACAGGATTAACAAGCGTCTGGGCGGCTCACTGTCCGCGACCGCTTATTCGTCAGTCCAAATGAATGGACTGCTTATTTCGCGGCTAACTTGTATATCTGCAGGCCGTTCTTTATCCACAACCTGAGGACGCACCCGATTCCCCGAGCTAGGGAGAACACTTCGGACCCTTGTCCCCAAGGATCCTCAGCTGACAGAATCGGGCCCACCCGCCCGTTATGAAATTACCCTCGATCGCTACCGTTTCTTCGTCCATTCTAGGAGTGGCTTATGTTGTGTTTGTGGATCTCTTTTATTTTTTATTTAATAAAGAACACTAGATTACTTTTACTTTAATTTAGTTTATTTTATTTATAATAACATAATGTGCTTGTTACAGTCCTATATAATAATATATATGGTGGGTCATGTATATATCATGTCAACCAGGTCGCACAATGATAGCATTATCAGTGCATGCATACTACAGCTTATATCACGGCTACTCTGCATATCTGCAGGGTTAACGAGCGAACAAGTAGCACGCTATCCGCGACAGGTTATTCGTTAGTTCAAATTAATGGACCGCTTTTTTCGAGGCTAACCTACATATCTGTAGGCCGTTCCTCTACCTGTAACCTGAGGACGCGACCGATTCCCCGAGCTAGGGAGACTGCGCTCGTGCCGACGTTTCGTAGCCCCGTAAAGTCCGATCACACCGACACTGTAGCGCAGCGCAACGGGTGACGTCGACGACTGGCCGAAAAGGAAACCGCGAGAGCGTGAACGAGGTTCCTTATCGGACCCAATTAGCTCGACAAGTAGAATGGCCAGACTCACGGGGAAATTACGTATCGTCTGACCGAAGTGATGTCCGGGCATGGCTGTTTCAACGAATACATTCACGGAGACGTGCGACCATTGTCGGGATAGCCCGGGAGAAGCGGATAATGCACCGTATACGCTATTCCGGTGCAAGACGTGGATCAGCGAGCGGAAGATTTGGAGTTCCGCGCGGAGTTCACGTTCGGTGTAAGTTCCATGGTGGACCTCAAGTTGAGAAACCAGGAGGGGTGGTCTCTCGTCCAGGTGTTCGCCGAATCGGTGATGAGCCAAAATGTTGAAGCGCAAACCGTCTGAGCGTGGGGTGGGGGTCCAGGAGGCGTTGATTCCCCTATTTTACTCTACTTTTAAACTAAGTAAATTAAATAATTTTAAAAATAATGTGTTTAAAATGATTATTCATAATTAAGATAAGATAAGTATAAGTTTTATTCATTTCCTTAGCAGCTAGATTGTTAAATAATAATTGCCGTTTATAATTAAACAAAATAAAACCCGATATAATCATCCATATTGTGTAACTATCATTAAAATAACCATGATTGTAGTTAGGGGAACAACAGAGTAGATTTAAAAGGTGGTATTAAATTGAAAACCTAATGAAATAAAATATGTTGCACTACGCCTTAGTTACTATTTTGAGCTAAACAGTTCATTATAACGTATAATGTAAAGAAATATAATACAATGAATCCCAAATTAAATTTTTAGAATAATTTTTGAAATTTGATTTACTATTTATTCACAATAAAGACAACTGTAAAAAAATTAAGTCTATTAATAAAATATACGTAAAAATGTCAATATTAATTATATAAATATGAGAAATGTCTGACATAAGTGTTTAGTTTTGAGAAATTATATTTTATACACAGAAATAATGTGAGTCTTTTATAATAACAGGACACGTAATCAAAAAATGAAGGAAAACATTTTAATTTTTTTATTAATTTTAAGCGTGAGTGCTACAAAAAGATCACTCAATGTTGAGAAATTAAAGGCGAATAAAAGTTCAAACCAGATTAAGGAAAATATGGAAATATTAAATAAATTTTTTGAAAACCCTGAATGGCAGAATTTTAAAGACATAAAAAATGTTAAATATCTAAGTAGAACATATTCTCTAGAAAATATTGGTGAAGTAAAAATTAAAGGAAAAAAAATTTATATTAATACACGTGCTGCAACTTTATTTCTTGCATGTACATATGGTAATATTCTGATGAAAATATTCTTAATCATCGATTTTTTTATTGTACATTGTAAAACATCATTTGATGATAAGAGTAATGATTATGGATACTTTTGTACTGATATATTATTAGACACTATGTATAATTTAGTTCCAATGACAACGAAAATGAACGAAGCCATGGACGCTATTGAAAGCTTTCATGTTAACCCATGGTATAATAATAAAACCACACATTATATTTTTAGTAAAACTTTTACATCTTTAATAGAAATACCGGAGAATTATAAGAAGTCATCAATTTCACAAGATGATCCGTTATCCAATAAAAATATGTTAATATACTGTAATCAGTTTTTTTTAGAGAGACAAAGTGAAGTCGAATTAGAATTAAGAATATTTTGTAGTGTAGAAGATGAAATTATGAAATCAACATTGCCTAATTTATTAATTGAATATGAGAATCTACTGATAAATAAACCAAAGATACATATGTATGATTTCCTGCATAATGAAATCAATAATATGATTAAATTGTCTATTGAAGAAAAGTATAATAAATTAGGATTCATTTACGATCAGGATACTAATCGGACGTTACTACCAAATCCTAACAAAGTAAGATTGAAATCAAATGAACGTTTTCCAGACCGTAAAGTAGTACCCAACTAAAATAACGACTATACTCGATTTTTATTAAAAGTTTATATTATTTCTTAAATATTTTTTCTGTTTTGTATTATTTATATTTTTTGATATAAAATAATATGTATATGAACCAAACGATATGTAAAAAATAAAAGAATCATTTTGCAATTTTAATATAGTACTAGCTATTTAAAATTATTAGTAAAACATATGTAACATTATTCAATTAATTGTAAGATTGTTAATAGTCCAACCAATCTGTGTAAATAGATATATGATACACCATATACCAGTCTTTGATTTTATTATAGTAAAGTTATTTTCTAAAATTGATTAAATTTATTATCAAATTTTGTAATACATCAGTTGAATAAATTTTAAAAAGTAGCTTTACCTCCTTTATCCATACAAACTGTTAAAATCATCTATTTATAATATTTTTAAAGTATTTATTGTCGAATTATATTTTGACACGGCCCGCGCGCTTCGTTACACACGATGCCCCGCGATTCGTGCCACCTTTATGAGCCGTCGCCGTACTTTGAGTACTTGACTGACCAATACCGCGTGTCATACGCTACGGTGCAAAGTCCAGCGAGTGCCGCACGGCCGACGATGACCTGCCGCAAATGATACGGGAGTCTTCTTCCCGTTGTGAAAGTGATAACGTCGACCAACCGATCCGCACCCGCGCACCGTCGCCTACAACGCCGCTAACCTTTTGTCGCCCAAGGATCACGCCGGACATCGAGTCGTCGACGCCAGCGAAAGTGCTGCGATATTATGTGAAGATTATTATTATTGTGTTTATATTTTCGATTTGTTTTATTTTTTGTGTAAAATAACCTGTTGTCGCTCATTTAATAAACGGCCCACGGATCTCTACCCTCAAAACCAGTGTCGACCACATTTTTGCGACGTAAGTCGTGCCAATTTGATATAATAAAAATATTCAATTACAAATATAAACAATTTTACCTTGTAATTTGTTAATTTTTTAACTCTATTTGTGTGTGCTACTACCAGTCTATAACATTCTACATTTTTTTGAAACATGTTTTTACATAAATTATAAATTAAAAAAAAAATGATTATTAGTTTCACGTCAATTTAACAATGGATTTATACAATCATAATCAAATTTTATAATACACTCAATTGAGTAGATCTTTTTAACATTTTTTTTTTTTATTGATTTTTTAATGAAAGTAAATCTAAAATTAATCAAGTTCTTAATATTTCAATAGTACAATCTTTTTAAACACCAAAAGTTCTAGTTTTAAGTGATCAATTACAAATACATAAAAATGCAAAAAACTTTGAGTTTTCCTGATGAATTCAATGTAAAAAGTAATTATAAAATTTTCTACTGTATATTAATATTAACAATTTCATTTTTTTAATTTTCATAAATTTTTATTAGACAAATCAATTGATACATTGAATAAGTATAATATGGTTTGTAATTTTTATTTCAAACCTTACATGTTTCTAACCCAAAGAAGTCTAGGGACAACATTAGGATTCCTAAAGCTGTCCCTACATAGTTATGTAAGTATTAATCAGGTATATAATATTTTATTATTTAAATTACTGTTAAACAATTTTAAAATCATAGAAATTAATAATATTGTTGTAGATTTTTTGCATTGGACTCAATTTTTATTATCTTTTAATTTACTAATCAAGTAATTATTGTATAATTTATGTGATGAATGTGTATGTTGATTTGAAACTTCATTATTATGTTAATTGATTCTTTTTTGTTTTTAGCTTTGATGCGAAGCTGAGATGTATTAATTTTACTATGATGTATTTTATAGAAAAATTTATTCAAAATTAATGAAAAATGGAGAAGTTTTTGTATGAAATATTTAAAAAATATGTAATTCAATTAAACATGGACTCATTATTTATTATGTTTTTATTTTGTTAAATTGAATTATTGGATTATATTATTTAAATATATTAAATATTTAAATATTTATGTAGTGTTGTATATGTACACAAATATTAAAAAAAAAAAAAAAAACAATAAATAAAATTGTTGCTTTAAATTTTGAAAGGTACACACAATTTTAGTGTTAAAAAGTGATCACCTCCCTATATTTATTGTGTAAATATTTATCAGTGTCTATTTTATATATTCTACACCACTAAAACTGCTGCTAATCAGAGACATAGATTAAATACACATAGATAGGCCACGGCATTCAGACAATTGGCTACCGATTTTTTTTTAATTTATACCCGTAGAGATAGCGCTATATATCCTCTCGGAAATATTAAATATTTAATAATAACTGTCCAGTTTGCTGATATTCAAATAATAGTCACGATTATTGATGTACAGCTAACATCGTTAGCGCAAATTAAGATAAGAACCAGTTAATACTAAAAGGCNGCGCAAATTAAGATAAGAACCAGTTAATACTAAAAGGCTATTGCTTATTTGATTTAAATGAAACTTTTCGTTTTAAATACAAATTCGATAAAACATGTGTTATTTATTTTATTAATATTGATTTAAATTTGACTATTATTTATTTTTTTTAATTTTCTCTTAGTGTTGAAAATCTTAACTTATTACATAACAATTTCTCGCTACCGATTTGTCCACTGTCAAGATTTTTATATTATTTGGTGTTTAATTTCTTAACTTACCAGTAATCAAGTCTAATAAAGATATTTATTAATAATTACACATATTATAAGGTTTTCATGTATAAAATTAGTAATTTATTTTTTCAAATATACAATGAAATATTAAAAAAAAACAAATTTTAATAATATATAAATTAAAATATAAAATATAGTTTAAAATATAAAAATTTTAAAAACAAATATTTTAGAAAAAAATATTCAAACAAATAAAGCAATTTTAACCGAAGTTCAGATCACTAAAAATGATAAAATAAGAAGTTAAGATATGTTTTTACCGCAATTAAAAAAAATACACTTATTTTCATGTTGTGTACTCATTGTTATAATTATAATTATACAGATAATAATACAAATAAATATATTAAATGGTAAAACCACGCAAAAGGGACCTTAGTCTTCAGTACTCAAGTGAAAATATGAATAGTGATTATGATATAGGGAAGATTTTTTATCTAGTTGGATATTTTTACATTGATAGGTTTTAAAAACAACACAAAAATACAAAATAGGCATGATAATTCGTGTTACAATAAGATGTAAACATAGCTAATACATCCTGTTTTTAATGCAATTCCAAATATAATCCTGGCGCCGAGATATCGTATTATTAAATCGTACTCTTTTACGTGGTCTATAGTACAATTGTTTTACGATCTCTCAAAAAGTGTTAAATTTTATTTTTAATCGTGTTAAATTTGTAGGGTCACATGAATTCATGAAATTAGGCTTGTCAGAATCTATCATTAAAGTAAAAAGGACCCATACTAATTATACAACTGGAATTATATCTCTAGCTATATATATGATCTTATAGTAATTAAGAAAATGTTTTTATTGGAAGTTGTATAACATAAATCAAAGATAATTATGCAATCATACCGATTTTAAACACATCAGAAAAAGATGTTTCGATTTCTATAAATAATATTAAATTTGATTTTTTACCACAAGATTTCGTGCTCATAAATAATATGTAAATACTATCAATTATAATAATGTTAATGCTAATAATAATAATAATAGATTAACTCTTTTAAATCAAAACCTTAAATTAAATCATTTAAACGGCAAAGAAAAGTCGTCTATTAATAATCTATACAATCAATTTAATGATATATTAATTTTATCCGATGATAAATTATCTTATACTAATCAAATTGTACATAAAATAATTACTCCTAATGCTCATCCAATTAATATAAAACAATTGATACCCTATGTGTCATAACGAGGAAGTTGATAAACAATTAAAAAATCTTTTAAAGCAAGGTAGCATTGAAAAGTCAAATAGTCCATGGAACTCGTCTAGAATTCTAAATTTTATAAAGGAATATATATATATTATGTTTTGTCTGTTAATAAATATTTTTTTGATTTGTTTTATACTCTTTTTTTATTTTCATAAAAATTATAAATTAATTGTTCAAAAAAAGAGTTATATAAAAGATTAAATAATCTGAATTATTTTTACCATGTCAGAAATATTTATTAACGATATTTTTTAAAAAGGCACTAGTATAGAATTTACTCAATACCTACAAAAAAGAATGAACCAATAAGTTAATACTTATTTGAGTCATTATGATATCTTAACTATATGCTATGTTAAGTGGAAAAAATGATACATAATAAATGTATTCGTAAAAAATTATAAAGTTATGTTTATGAATAAAATGAAATTACACCTTTCAGAAAAGCTAGATACAAAAATAGTGCTTATTATTTAAAAAAAAAATGTATAAACATGCAAAATCATGTTTGAGTATCGTATTACTGGCTTGTTAAATTAATTAGATTAGAAACATAATTTTAAGTAAAAATTAAATTAAAAGCAAAGTATCAGATATCTTATTTTAACAAATTTTAAAATTTTATATTTTTCATAATTTCTGAATGTTTAGAATTTATAATACATGATTTCAAAATAGGTTATTTTATGTATTTATGTTATTTAAAATATGTTACATGTTTATATGTATGAAAACACTATTAATTATTTATTCTATGTATTATTGTTTTGTATTAACTTATATCAGTTTGCTGTGTATCCTATTGTGACTCAAATGTGTAATGTATTAAAATTTTTGAAATAATATTTTAGATATTATTTCTCTTTAAGGGCGATGGTGTCGTGAACCCATAATTATTTTGTAAATTTTAGTTTTAAGGAATTTATATGCAACATTATAATTACTATAAAGTATTATAGTATTAATATTTTAATGATTATTTAATGAACAATGTAAATATAAAAGGAGCCTTGACCATCTTCTCAGTGGTCAGTGTTCTATCAGTGAATGTTATATTATAATTAGTTATTACTTTGACTCTTCCTGACAACACTTATCCGCGTTGTCAAATTGGACTTCGAACACCCAGTTTACCACTTATTATTTGGCATCCCTGAAAAATTTGGTTTCAATTGGTTACCGCATACGTAGGTAAATTTAATGGGATACTATTCTAAAATAAATGAAATATTTGAAGCGGACTTAATAAAAAGAAAGCCATTTATGCACATCTAATAGTCCATAATAATAATATATTTTATTATTGTGGACTATTAGATGTGATTATTATATATCTTGATATAGTAATACAAATACAAAATAAGTATAATATAAAAGCTTTGTGATATTGGGGCACAGCTCACATGATGATTTTTATCATAAAGATTTTTCAACTCATCCTAATTACAAAGTAATTTATCTGCCACTGCTTTCTGTTTAAAATAATTTATAAAAATATTTAGAGACCAACAGTTTAGTCTTGTACTGTAATACCACATTTTATATCAAAGTCCTGTTAAGGATTCTTAGTATAGTATTAAAATAAAAAATTAAATAAAATTTCAATGAAAAATAATTACAAAGAGTTAAAATCATAAATAACCTTACATTATGTCATAAAATGCAATTAACGTGCATAACAATAACAGTTTAATTATGTGCATCATACATTCATTTAATAATTATTAAAGATTTAAAATACCACGTATATTTCAACCAATAGAAGCACTCAAAATTTACGCTATCTATCAGCATAATCGCCTGCGTCCAGTGCATCGTTTCCCTGCGACCATTCATGATAAAAATTGGACTGCCATAATTGTGTACGGCGTGGTCTATCTATGTGTATTTAATCTATGTCAGAGAACTTAAATTTTTCCATTCTTGGCAAGGGATCTATCTGTTTTTATATAGTCTATGTTATCTTTGTCATAATATAACATCACATATATGATTAATTGTTTTATCTTATTTGTGATAATATACTCTTATGACTTATCAATTCCTATATTTTTAATTTTATAACAAAGAAATGGTTCTACTGTGAAATATTATTTTAATTTTAAATTAATTTGAAAAGATGGAAAAGAAATTGGAAATAATGTTGAATTCTTCCATAAAGAAAATTGACACGCCNAATGTTGAATTCTTCCATAAAGAAAATTGACACGCCTATTATGGGTGGATGTATCAATAATGGTATTATTTATCTAACTGCAGAAGGAAACAAAATTTTTGTTAAAACAAACAATAAATTAGGGGTAATTATCTGAAAGGAAAACATTTCATAATACTTAACTGAATAGTATAATTAACAATTATAATAATAAATAGTCAGATAAAATGTTTAATGGTGAATATGAAGGATTAAAAGCCATTTGTAACACTAATACAATTAGAGCGCCAGTACCTTATGGATTAGGTTATGCAGAAGATGGTCAATATTTTATTGCAATGGAATTTTTAGAAATGACTTCTTTAAACTTAAAATCATCCGTTGAACTCGGTGAAAAGTTAGCAAATATGCATTTATATAATTTAAAGTCCAAGGAACATCCAATAAAAAAATTTGGTTTTTATGTAGAAACATGCTGTGGATTTTTGCCTCAGGATAATACATGGAATGAAAATTGGATAGTAAAATAATTTTATGTATAATACTTTTGAAGAGAATAAAATAGTTATTGTATTTTTTAGACGTTTTTTTGTGATTGTCGCCTGGAATATCAAATTAAATTGTTGCAATCAAAGTCAAATAAATGCTTGAAGATCCAAGTATTCACTTTTCTATGAAACCAATATTTATATTTAAACAAAAAGAATTTTTATTATTTTAGAAAATTATTAATGATTTTTGGCCACGTTTAAAAAAAATAATTCCAAAATTTTTTGAAGATATTGAAATCAAACCGTCTTTAATTCATGGAGATTTGTGGTCTGGAAATGCAGCACAGTGTGCCTCCAAACCTGGTAAAATTATTATTATTTAATTTAAATTAATATAAAATCAATTAATTATTTTATGATTATAGTTATTTATGATCCAGCTGTTTTTTATGGACATCATGAATATGATATAGCTTCTACAACTTTATTTGGTGGATATTCCAAATATTTTTATGATGCTTACTTTAAAATAATTCCTAAGGCTCAAGGCTTTGACAATCGAATGTTACTTTATCATTTATTCCATTATTTAAATCATTGGTAAAAAAAATTACTTATTAAATAAAATTAAGTGTTTAAATGTAAAAGCATATTTTTTAGGAATCATTTTGGTGAAGGCTATGATATTTCAACAATTAATACATTTGAGGAATTATTGAAATTATATTAATTCATTAATTTTTTGCTATAAATTATTAAAAAAATAAAATATACAGACCAATTAGATTCATAAAAAATTAATAAAGTATTTATTGATGTTAACCACAAAAAGATGTATAATTTTTACAGGTTTAATGTAAAATTAATAACGAAGTCGAATATTAATTTTTCTTATACTAAATTATTTATTATTATTATTTTTATTTTTTAAATAATATTTTTTTTGACATATTATATATTTTTACAAGTGTTTTTTATTATATTAATCAAACATTTATTCAATATTTTTAAGTAAAAATTTTGGCAATGAGACCAAAATATAAATCTGAAAATGTACAAGTTATTTAAAACCAAATGACACCAAAATATTAATTGTATCAAAAGTTATAAGAGTTCTGAAGTAGGTCTGTTCCATCATGTATTTGCAGGTTATTTTTTGACCATTTTAAAAACTTAAATTAATTCAATTTTAAAGGAAAAGAGATAGAACTAAAAATATATTTATGAAAATTTTAGTAAATAATAAAATTTGATGTTGGGCAGATATCAAGTAAGGTGTAGTTATCGTATAACTTTGTATGCTTTTAATTTTACTTTTTAAAGTAATGATTATAATTTATCTATATTTATTAAATAATTTTTTTAATATAGCCTAGGATTGAGTAAATTTGTTGAAAATTTTATATCTTTTAAGTTCACCCTTAGTTGCGCTTATTGGGAAATGTCTGTTTTGTTTAAGTAGAAGTACTAATTACACCCATTTAATAATTTATAGAAATATAGGTGTTTTAAGGATTCATATACAAAAATTAATTATTGAAATTTTTACATGGTCTTATATTAAGTCGAATAAGTAGCGTACCCAAAAGGAAAAGAAAATACAAGACTCAAATTTTGAAGATATAATTCACCTTATATTTTAATATATATAAAATAATTTCATTTTACTTAATATAATGAAATATTTATTTATAAATTAAATTATATTAATTTATAATCTTTTTGCTAAAAATTCCCTTTCAATATAAAAAAAATAATTTCTTAAGACTTGTTCATAATAGGGTAGTGTTTAATTACTGCCACATTTTAAACTAAAATCAACATAAAATTCTGTGTTATTTTTGAAATTGTTTTTTTTTAATAATTTGTTAGACTATTTGTTTTTAACTTTTCCTTAACTTTGAAATGAACTATATCTAAATTAAAAAGGAGGCCAATAAATGTCTAATTTGAATAACATTAGTACTTAAAAAAAATGTAATAGCTAATAAGAGTATTTTAGATTCGATGCGAAGCTGAGAAGGTATTATTTTACTAAGATGTGTTTATTTTTTTATTTTTTTTTTTTTTGTGTCTGTTACCACTTTTTCTCAGCTTTCACCGAACCGATTTCTTTCAATGATACATCAAAAGATCACAAATCGTATCTAGTCGAAGACATT
>NW_026099572.1:34130955-34175747 GCF_025091365.1 Daktulosphaira vitifoliae | reverse complement strand
GTATAATGATATCTGACAGTGATTAAAATCACTATCAAAAAAAAACGCTTCGATGCAAATCTTTAGATAGTGTTTAATTTTAAAAAATTGGTGGACTATTCCAAAAGCTACATTATCTGCTAGTTCATTATTAATATCCTAATTAAGATAAAGTATGTAGAATGAAAAAGGGATTATTAAAAAATATTATTTCTCATAAAAAAATGATGTTGATCCATACACTTTTCAATATGTCATAGCATTATAAAGTTAAAAATGTAAAAAATAAAATCGAGAATTTTCACACAATAATAGCATTCGGTAGCCATTTTCACCGTGAAGATAAAATAAAGTTCGAAATTTTTTTTTCGCATAATAAAGTAAATTACATTAGCTTTAATTTAATATATATATAAAAGTGTCAGACTTTCCGGAACACTTTCAAAATTTAAGTTGAAAAAGTCAATTTTTTGTGAAAAAGTTGTCATTTTGAATCCCCCCCTGTAGGCAGGTCAAAAGTCAGATTTATAAAAAAAATATACCAAATGATAGGTAAAGACATCATGCATCTACAAAAAAAAGAATTATATTGATCCATACATCTTTCGAGAAGTTATAGCATTATAAAGTTAAAAATATAAAAAAGAATTTTTTTACAAAAATCGTATTTTTTTTATTAAGTTTAATGTCTGTTTTCACCATGAAGATAAAATAAAGTCCGAAATTTTTTTTTACCATTATAAAGTATATTACATTAGCTTTAATTTAAGATATATATAAAAGTGTCAGACCTTCCGGAACACTTTCAAAAGTTACGTTGAAAAAGTTCTACTTTCTATATGCATTTTTATGTTTTGAATCCCCCCTGTATTTAGGGAAATGGTCCGATTTAAAAAAACAGTATGTCGAATGAAAGATCTATATAAATACTACTTCTCATAAAAAAATTGTAATGATTCATACATTTTTCAAAAAGTTATAGCATAATAAAGTTAAAAATGGAAAATACAAAATCGAAAATTTTCACACAAAAATAGCATTCGGTAGCCATTTTCACCATGAAGATAAGATAAAGTCCGAAATTTTTTTTTTTCATGATAAAGCATATTACATTAGCTTTAATTTAAGATATATATAAAAGTGTCAGACCTTCCGGAACATTTTCAAAATTTAAGTTAAAAAAATTAATTTTTTGTGAAAAAGTTGTCATTTTAAATCCCCCCTTGTGGGCAGGTTAAGGGTTAAATTTATGAAAAAAATATACCAAATGAAAGGTAATGATATTATGCATCTATATAAAAAAGAATTATATTGATATGTTCATTTTTAAAAAAGTTATGGCACTTTTAAGTAAAAAAAATTGAAAAAATTTCGAAAATTAGCGATTTTTAATCGCTAATTTTTTTTTTTTTTTTAATTTTTATTTAAAAGTAATTTTTTTGGAGGTTTCCCCCATTTACGGGGAACGAGGGCATTTTTTTCAATTTTTGAGGGTAATGTCTTCGACTAGATACAATTTGTGATCTTTTGACGTATCATTGAAAGATATTGGTTCGGTGAGAGCTAAGAAAAAGTGGTAACAGACACAAAAAAAAAAAAATAAACACATCTTAGTAAAACCAATACCTTCTCAGCTTCGCATCGAAGCTAAAACGAATGGATCAATATAATTTTTATAGTTGCATGATGTCTTTACCTATCAGTTGGTACATGTTTTTTATAAATCTGACTTTTTGCCTGCCTACAGGGGGGGATTCAAAATGACAACTTTTTTACAAAAAATTTACTTTTTCAACTTAAATTTTGAAAATGTTCCGGAAAGTCTGACACTTTTATATATAACTTAAATTAAAGCTAATGTAATATACTTTATCATGAAAAAAAAAATGTCAGATTTTATCTTATCTTCACGGTGAAAATGGCTACCGAATGCTATTTTTGTGTGAAAATTTTCGATTTTCTATTTTCTATTTTCAACTTTATTATGCTATCATTTTTTGAAAAATGTATGGATCAACATAAATTTTTTATGAGAAATAATATTTTTTAATAATCCCTTTTTCATTCTACATACTTTATCTTAATTAGGATATTAATAATGAACTAGCAGATAATGTAGCTTTTGGAATAGTCCACCAATTTTTTAAAATTAAACAGTATCTAAAGATTTGCATCGAAGCGTTTTTTTTTATAGTGATTTTAATCACTGTCAGATATCACAATACTTATCCAACTATGCTACGTCACCACTGTGCCGCGATCCCCCTGTGCTGGGTTTTTTTAATTCATTGTATTAAATCTTTTTTAATTTAAAAAATGTAAAAGTAAATAGCAATTTTTATCATATGTCATATATAAATATAATAATATAATTTATATATTATTGTTATACAAAATATGGATAATATGCTATTATTATTCTAAAATAATTTTCGATTATTTTTAATGTTTTTTTTTAATTTATTTAAAAAACGATCAAATTTAAATAAAAAATATATTTTATTTGTGTAATTAAAAATTTAGTAACATTTTTGATTTATTGATTAATACAACGTGAAAAATTCAACTTGGTTAACAGGATACTTAAACTATAAATATAATAATACAAAACCTTGGTATTTTCCTTGAAATGTCAATAACTTTATACTATTAAATAGGAAACAATTGATTAGTGGCGTAGTTTGCGTGATGGCTTGTGCTCCATTGAAACATCCATAACCCCACAAATTTACACTTGTAGACTTAACCTTTTCAATTCCACAGATAGAAAAAAAAATTTGTTTTCTTTATGTAGTAATTTTTTTTACAAAAACACTATTTTGATGAATTTAATGGTCATTAGATCTTTTTACTTCAAAAGGGAGGGCTTGTCCATTAGAATGGACATTGGACTTAAAATAATAACTATTTTTTATTGGAAAATCTGTATTTACTTGTTTTTTTTCTGTTTAATATTATTATTTATAACATAAAAATAATAAATAAATTAACATACTAAAATTGTACAAATTTTGGGTTAAGGGGATTGCCATGAACTGAATTACACGATACTCACATATTTTGATAAACTATGGTACGAATAGTGCAATTGGTACAAATACCTGGTTACGGTACACTTTTGTGATACTAAGATATTAAGCACAAACTAGGATAAGTTTGTGTGATCACTTTATATTTTTTAAATTTTTTTATTGAATTAGCTACATGATGCAATCGCTAACCACGTTATTTATATATTTTATAACATGATGTTAAATTTTTATTTCGTCAATCATTTATTTGATTGCTAAGCAATAATGAGCCCTTGTTCAGAAAAATGTATGCTCTGAATAAATATCGAGCGCTCTCGAGGTGCATGCCTCATCGTTACCTCTACCGACGTCCGATCCAAGGCCGGGGCGTCTGCGCCGGTATTGCGTGCAGTAATTATTGTCGCTGGCCGCGCCAAGGTAGAAACGCCGAACGCTATCGCAGTAAACCGCGGGAGGTCGGGAGGGGCACTGAAGTTTTAGTCGTATCCAACGGCTAGTGTACGTTAGCGATCAGTAAAACGTGAGACCGTACCGCTGGCAGTGACTAGTGACGTAACCGCTACCGCGTTTATCACGTTTTAATTTGTTATTTCAATTTACGTTAAAATTGACTGCTATTAAATTCTACACGCCAAGACGAAAATCGAAATTCAATCAACGGTGACGTTCATTTCGTCGTTCACTGAATAATGGAAGACAAATCGAATAAGGCACAAGACACCTGCGAATCTGTTAAATACGCCCTTTCGACTAATGTAGTTATCACCATCAAAAGTTCATGTAAGTTCTTCTACATATCCTTCCATGTTTTATATTTTTCATAATTTATTGTTATTATTTTAAAGTCGCATTCATTAATAAATAAATAAATAGGGGTTTGTATCTCCTCCAGAATAAAAACAAATTTGTAATTAAGATTTATTTGTTTTCGATGATAGGGTTAAGAAAATTTTTTTCACTTTCCACCCTCCCAAGTCAAAATATTAAATATGTCATTGGTGTCATAGTTGATTTATTTTAGATCCTTAAAATGTAATTATTATTATGTTTACTTACTAAGTACCTAGAAGTATTTAGGTACCAAGAACAAATCGAATAAAAACAAAAATGTAAATTAAGAGTTGTTTATTAACTTTATTTTGTGCTAAAATCATAAACTTTTCATGCGTTTTTTTTATATATAAAAAAAACTTAATAAAAAATTGACTTGGCTTTTAAGTTAGAATTGTTAATTAAATTTAAATATTATTAAAAAATATTTAAATTTAAATAATTTTTATAATAGTAATAATAATTTCAATTCATCTAAAATAAAACAATTTTTAAGTAAATAATGTATTAATATTGTTGGTGAACATACTACGAAAAACGTCAGTACATTTTTATATGGATTTCGCGTTTTTCACTTTCTTTAAAAAGTCAATACTTTTAACATGAGGTCAAAACCGTTGGTTTGGAAATGATTGATGTAGTTTTATTTAATTGTTTTACTCTTATTTCAGTGTCTTATAACTGGGTAGTTAAATAGTTTTTATTATAGGTACGTTTACTGATTATAAATGTTCCATCATTAATACAACTTTTAAATTCATTTAGACTGAAAAATAGTTCGAATTAATTCATTTCAAATTAAAGGAATTAAAACCTTGACACGATTATATGTTTCTTTTTTATATTGTTTAAAGTCGCTGAAATTGAGTGGATTGATGCCAAAATTCATGATTTGTTATGTTAACTAAAATCATTGATAAGATAAACGGTAGCACAGTGGGGTCGAGGCACAGTGTAGACAAGGCATAGATGGGACAAGTATAGATAATATTTGACAGTGATTTAAATCACTATCATAAGAAACGNTAAGGTTACATAATAATCCTATATTTATATTATATCTTATGTGATTATTATTTCAAAACATTTAAATTCTACTGTATTCTTCTAAAAAATATAGCATCGATAAGGCAAAGGTGACACATTTTTCATAACCTTTTATACTTACTAGTTTATTTGTCCTGAGTCTAAATGATTCAAAAGGATTATATTTTAATGCCACTTAAAGTGATTTTTTTTAGACGCTTTCGAGTTTATTAACAAATTTTTTACATTATATGTTGCATAATTTTATATAATAATTTTACATTATCTTATGATGTTTATTATTTTTGTAATATATTTTAAATAATCTTATAATTCTTTTAAACACTTTATATTGATAAATATCCTAGATCGCTGTAAATAATTTCAAATTGATCTATATTTTAGAAATTTAAATATTATTATTAGCATCTCAATATTTAAAAGAATCATTAAAAGAATTGCTCAAATTTTGTGAAATGCATTTAATTTTTTACGCATATTAAAGATTAACAAATTATTACATAGATCTGATAATATTATCAATATAAGACAACTCAAACTGATATATCTCAATCAGTTGTTGACACGACAAAATATATTCTCACAAAAACTACTAGATTAAAACTTATTGTTTTTCTTTTACTGTCAACTATACTTTTAAATATTTTTTTAGATATGTTGACGTGCATATAGGATGTAAGGTTTTTCTTTTTACCGAAATTACTTCTAAAGATGACATTAATACACATTATAATTTATAAGTGCATAAATATAATGTAAATTATAAATTATCTTCATTGCTTACAAACATGTGTCCCTAGATATAAAATAACCTTCTACGACGCGTGCCTGCAGTTTGAGCTTTGTCTAGAAAAAAAGACCTGACACAGGTTTAAAACAGTATTACAACTTAAATATCACATAATTATTACTGTACAATAAAGTAGATAGTTAATTACTCTTATAAATTTCTCAAATTCACGTGGGATTCAGTCGTACAATATCTTTAAAATTATTTGAATTTTATGTTTACTAATAGTTGTGATAAACAAATTATATCCAACAAAGTATTTGTTATTTAGTTAATTACATAACATTATTAAAATATTGCATAACAAGAGTAAAAAGATGCTTCATAATCATATATGATTGTAATTTTCAATATATTTTAACGCTAGTGAAAAATTTTCATACAAGTCAACAATAATTTTTAAGTGTTTATCAGCTATGATAATTATAATAACATTACTCGAGTTTACATGATCACTTTTATTATGAATCGATTTGTTAAAAAAACTAACAACAAAACAATAGTGTAGCTAAAAAATTGAACACATGGAAGTTCGTTTGTTCCACTTGAGTAAACACGTAATCGTTTTTAGAACTCTTGACGTGTTTTGGTGTTGTACCATTGAGCAGGTTTGAACATTCGCTAGTATACTTTTGGCACGATGAAAAACATACATAAATTATTTGAGATCAATAATAATTGAGTTAACCTCGAAAATGCTGAAAAACATATTACTGGGCGATTTGTTCATGCAGTAGTCATTAAATTTAACAAAATTTACATCAATATTCTATAATATATAATTTATTTTTCGACTAAGCGTAAGAAAAAACTAAGGATTATAATAGTATTTTAAAAAATAATTGTGGCTTAAAAATTAAAATAATGCAAAAGTTACTGTACCTAATAAATTATGTCTTAATCAGATGCTGAATTGTATGTATTCAAATGACAGTAGAGTAAATATGTATAAAATGTATACTTGTACAGTATATAAGATGATTAATTTTGAATAAAAAACTTATTTTTTCAAAAACTATTGACAATTTTTAATTTTTTAAAAAGAAAAATTATTTGATTCAAAAAATTTTTCAATATCATGTGGTCAAATAATTTTATTATTTCTCCTTTCAGGGATTTAACTTTAACTTTAATTTTCTGAAATGGAAATAGTAATTATGAAGAAAAATCAATTACTAACAATATTGTTTTAATAATTATTTTTATTTAAATAACTCTGGGTGTTGAAATTATTTTAAAATTTGCATTTAATTTAAAAATTCATCATTAATTTTTTTAATCCTGGAAGCAGCAATAATCTGATACAATAGGTTATAAATCATTTTTATGGTAGTTATCAATATAAATTTTCTGACCGGTAATATATAATGTAAGATAATTTACTTGCGTTACATATAAGTGTGCGTTTATTAATATACACAAGTTTCAAAGATATCTGTATGTTGGATAATACCTTCAAGTGTTAGATAAGTATAGTTAATAAAAACTAATTTATGTGACAAAATAAAAAAAATGAATAATTGTTGTTTTAAAAACGAAATGTCACTAGAAAATTGATGTCTAAGTACTAAACTTTAAAATGATGTAATAAACTAATGATTTACCGAGTAAAAAAAAATATATAAATAAAATGATTTTAAATTTATTTTATTATAATGTCAAGTTAAAAATAGTGATTCCTATTAAAGAAAGTTAATTTAAGATTTATTCCTGAAGGGACGAAATAACTACATATTATTGTGATTTTCAGAATCAAATAATTTTTCTCTTTACAAAAATAAAAAATTTCAAATAATTTCTGAGAAAATGAGCTTCTTATCCTAATCAATCATTGTGCACATATGGTTATTGAAGGTGATGATAGATTTCGTAATGGGAAATGGGACATAGTAAAAAAATCTATAAAATTCCATATTATAGAATTTTTATTTTTTGTTCATCTCTTCATTTTAGAAATGAATATTACTGACCATAGAGGAGTCCGGGTCTTCTTGTCTCCCTTGGCTACACCACCGGTGATAGGGGTTATTTTTGTGTTCTTTGGAAACTGTATCAAATTATTTCCGCCTAAGATAATCAACTTATCAAAATTAATTTTAATATAAACATGAATAAGTTGTTAAACTTATGTATGAACAAATATTCAAGTTTAAATATATTTATATATATAATTAAACATTTTTTGGTTAATTGCCGCCTACTCTATCTACAAAAATTGTAACAATTTTCTATCAATCATATTATGATAGATAGAAAAGCTTATATTTCAATATACAGAAATTTTTTTATTCAATATACATTTATGAATATGACCAAATAAAGTACACTATAATGAATATTTATAGTTACCAATTATCATAACTAAAAATTCAAAAACAAGTGTCGTTAATGAATAAGATTTAGATCAAAATTTCTAATAATTAACAAGGATATTTTTATTCAAAGAGCATTGAGCACTATTGAGAATCGATCATCAATTATGTAGTATTTTGTGAAATTAAATTAGTATATTTCCAGGATTGAAACTCAATACCTAAAAAAACTATAATAGAGTTTTTTTTTGGGGGGAAGTTGTTTTAAATAAGAAATGATTCTGTCAATTGTATGACAATTGATTATTGATTATGTCAACTAATTATTTTCTTCGCTCTTTTTATATTTATTACGAAATATCCGAGTTTAAAAGGTTATTTTATTTTTGAGATATGCGATGACTGAATTTCATTACTTAAATTTTATTTAAGTTTTATTATTAACTCTCAATTTTAATTCAATTGAATGTTTAAAACAAATTTTCTTAAATTTGTTTATTGTTTAAATGAATGTTTTCGAATTTTCTCTATGTTAATGAGACCAATATTTTTATTATTGTTCTATAATTTCTTTTTGTGAACTACTCACCGTATTAAATAACGAACGACAAAAGTATATTGAATGTAAGAGTGTGATAAGTGGTGGTATATCACGGACAAATACTAACCGCTGTATTAGTGTGACCAATCTGGGATATTTTGACCTAAATACATTTTTTTACTTTATCCTTTCGTAGAATACAATAAAAATATAACTATGTAATACTTTTCTTTCTTATTTGTATTTTGGCTTGTTTAATAATTCTTCTATTAATTTTAAAACTATGAAGTTTGTTCTTTTTTCTTTATTATCATATTATCATTTTAAATTTTAGACATACAAATTGTTTTTTTAATAATGGAATTTTTTTTATGAATAGTCACAAATCTAACCTTTTTTATGTGTCATTTTATATTTTGCCAAATAACAATCCAAATGTATGAGTATATAATTTTTCATAACTTTTTAATTTTTGTTTTTTCTTATTTATGTTATTCGAATCATCTAAAATTTGTTTAGTTTAACGTTTTATTTCATGATGACAGCGGCAGGTAACAGTAGACCGATAATATTTTTAACCGGATAGATTTTATATTCGTTTATTTCATATTTTACATTGTTTTGTTATACAACTCAGTCGCAGTTACCATAAAAGGTTATACGCTCATGTTGTGTTGTATTCGTTTTCGCCGGTGGTCATAAATTTCATAATATTTCGTCTACCCAAAACCTTTCTATCGTCTGGAATGAAACATAATATCATTACACTGATTCAATGTAGTACGCGATGTATAAACATTACATTGTTTTAGTACCGGTATCGTTTTACTCTGATAAACAATTAGGTAATCCATTATAAAAACTCAAGTTTTCTTTGAAAATCTCTATGCAAAAGTGGTTTGTGTGGCGTGTTTAGATGTTTATAAAAATTCTGAAATATGATTTTTTAAATTAGATTAGTACCATCATTAATGTAAAACATATGGTGACAACTAACAAGAGTCGACATTAGAACACTGTCAACTTCTGCTGACTACAACACTTTATCATCCGAACCAAATACAATTTAATTATCGAACTGTGCACTTTACAGTTTCATAAACATAATTGTATTATTGTACCCGCACAAAGAAAGCGCTATGGCGCCGTAACCCGTCATTCAATTAACTTCAGTATGTCGCTATTTTATTTATATTTTTATCTGTTTTTATATCAATGAAAACATTGAATTGTATTTTATATTGCTACACTAAGTTCCATATCACAAAAGAGTAATTATGTTATTTTTGAAGAACTTTATTTTGCATCATAATTATTTAAAAATTTAGTTCTAAATATATTTTGATGAAAAATTAACTTTGTCAAAATATGCTTATATGAAGTACTTGGTAAAAACAAAATATTTTTTACAAAAAGGAGAGATATTTTAAAAATTATTATAAAACATAAGCTGTATTTAGTAGTTGCAATTATTGACAAAACCAGCAAATACGGGGTTATCAGATTTTTTTTTTACTTTGTATCGCTATTTAAGAAATCTCGAATAAGTAAAAAAAAAGTTTATTTTGACTAAAAAATGCAAACATCGCTAATCATTTTTGAGGGAGAGTAGAACGTTTAAAACCCTTTTACCCCTCTCACTGGTTGCGCTGCTATTGGTAATTATATGTATTGAAACTTGAATTGAGTCTACAAAAAGAATATAAAAATGTTCAAATGTTCAAACGCAGTTTTAAATTTGAACGGTTCCAATTTATAGAGTTGTCAGTTCTTTAACTGATATTTCAGAGACCAAAAAGTGTTTACTTAGTTAACTTATTGTAAACGTCCTTTATTTAATAAATCGATTTACCTATAGCGACTCAAAAGTTTTTCTTTTCTAAAACTCTATCTAGTTGGTTTGAGAACTGAAAGTTTTGAAATATGTTCTTGTCATCACGTACAAATTAGTACCTAAATGATGATCTATTAAGATGACACTTGTGTAATTTAGGGTAAAAAGATCATATAAAATGTATATAATTCTATATAGTATGTATTTATCATGGAGCTTTGAAAAATTGTACGAATAAATTTAAGGAGATTAACACAGACTTTAATGGTTAATTATACAATGATAATAATAATGATCCATAATTAAGATAAATTAAAAAACCAAAATTTCATTCGTATTTTGTAAGGTAGCAATTGACAGCGTAATTTTATGTACACCACTACTTTAAAAAATACAATAAATATCGTTTTTTCGATTTAAAGAAAATTATATTAACATTATCTGTGGCGTTCTCAAAGTTTTGCCTTGAGGTATGCATGGGTAATTTGTTTCTACTTCCTTCAAAATAAATCTTCACCGTGTATTTGTTTTCATCGTGAAGGAATTCTATCCCCTTAATAATAATAATATTGATTTCTGAAAAACTATAAATTCACTGAAAATCATGTTTTTATTTATCTTATAAAGAATTATTGATAGGATTAAGAGTATAGTTTTTATTGAAATATAATAAGAATTTGAACGTAGAGGAATAAGTAACATATAATTATAAATATATATTTCACAAAGCCTGTTGTATCGTATATTAACTCACTAAATACAATAAGTATTTGGTAAACTTAATAACTAGATAAAGTAGAATTTGAAACAGGATATATTGAATAATACAGTTTATATGATATCAAGAGATATTCAAATTATCTTTAAATCAAGAGCTCTTCTTATAAGAGTACTTCAAAAATTAATTTCATAAGGATTTCGAAGATATCATATATATATAACAATATATATAGTTAGTTTTAAGAATAGATAGAATTGAAGAATTTTTTGCATGCTTTATTTACATATATTACATCGTTAATATGATAATTTGATTTTAATAAAGACAGAAGTTATGTATTACTGCTGTAGATTAGTTAAATTTAATGTTTATCGATACAAGTTAAATGTTCAAAAACGACTTTGAAAACGTTTAAAAGAGAGTTGAAGAAAATAGTTTACTCATTCATAAGAAAGAAAATATTTGCTTAGCATGTCTGTAAATGCTTTTAAGATAAACAAGCTATTCATATGAATGTATGTATATAGGTTGCATTAAAAGTGTATGATATTTTCTTTAAGACTCTTAATGTTGTTTTAATCCTAATACTTTTATACTGTAA
The DNA here is from genome assembly GCF_025091365.1 of Daktulosphaira vitifoliae. Taxonomy (NCBI): domain Eukaryota; kingdom Metazoa; phylum Arthropoda; class Insecta; order Hemiptera; family Phylloxeridae; genus Daktulosphaira; species Daktulosphaira vitifoliae. Next base: position 34,164,059 of record NW_026099572.1, on the reverse strand, counting down.
AAATATTTTATCACCGAACAGATTATATGTTAAGTGTTTTATTTTAGACTAGATTGATTTCTGCACTCCAGTGATATCTATACAACATAAGTTATGTCACTATGATGTTATATTACATCAACACCGGACGCGTGTTAATTTGCAAGAGAATTTATATAGCAAATTTCTTTGAAAAATAACCAATAGGATAACATTGTTTATGAACGGTTATTTTTGTTCAGTATAAAATTATTGTAATGTGTTTAGGCAATAAGGTTATTCTACTTAGGATTCGGAATTATGTTTTGAAATATACTAAGTTTTTACAAGTAAGCATTCTATAGTAAACTATTTATTGGATATGTTAATTTTCGTGTGAATATTTTTAAAGTAATTTTAAGCAAAGTCATAAGTAAAATAATTAAAAATATGCCAAAATGTAATTCTGTATTTTTCAGAATCAATTAATTTATAATTATTATTATATTATTTCAAAGTTTTTGAAAAATAATCTATTATTAATGAACTAAATATTTATTTACTAAACCTTGTGCTATAACTAAGATTAATATTTATAAAATAACAAAAACCCAACTACCCGGTCATCATAGATAAATAAAAAATATATTTTTGGTTTAAGTTCATAACAATAATGTGTGAAGATGTTTGTCTAATAAACTACGAGGACAATCGGAATTACTTTAATGGATTTATTTAGCACCCGTTTCGTTACAAAATCGGCACTTAACGATTAGAAAAAATCATAATCAACGAACGGTTTTTATTAAAATAAACATTTTTTTTGTTAGAATGATGTTTGTATATAGGAATATAAATATCTTTATTTCCTTAGTATTTTAAAACGCACTGTACCGTGAAATAACAGTAAAACCTAATGAAACTTTAAAAAAAAAAAAAACAAAGCCATGTCATTACCCTAAAAGTATATAAGCATTGGCTTACCTATTTTATAATTTTGGTTTAAATGTACCTTCTAATAAAGTTATTTGTAATACTATTTATTGTAAAATTTTAAATTAACAATTAGCTGGTAAATTTTAAGGAGTTATTTTTTTTTTATAATTTTGACCTAGAACATTCAATAGTTATTTCATTTAAGAAATTTAGTACAAGTTTTTCTAATCAAGGTATACACAATACATTTTTTTAGTATGTGCTTGATCACATTTTGTATAGAATTTGTTTGTTTTATATAAGTCAGTACTATCAAGCATTACTAAACTTCTTGAACCTACTTAAGCTAATTTTCTACAATCTTCATTGACTATTGACATAAATTTATCAAGTGTATAATAATAGATTAAACCAAATCAATATGGTTTTGAAAATATTTTAATATTAATTCGTCAAAAGTATGTTAGTTATTAAAATAATATTAATTTAAAGTGTTTACTCATAATATGAATATGTGATAAATCACTAATATTTAGCATCGAAAATTTGTCAGATAAAAATATATTACCTAGTTAAGCGTTTTATGTAACTGGTACACTTTATGGAAAATAAGTAGCGTGTTTGTAATCCTATTATAGATAAATAGCCTATAGAAAAAAATTAATTCTCCTGGGGGACTTAATTTTAAAGATATTCATAGTTCTAGGTCACGTGGTTTTTCAGTATATCTTGTTGGTATTCTCTCACAAAAAAACTTTTCTCTGGAGACAAGGCGAGCAGTTTTGTATATTTTTAAAGGTGGAAAGAAATTCTTCAGTAAAAAATAATCATTACGATATTTTTAATGAAAATTTTTGTTTTACTTCTCTACTAAAGCTCCATACATTATTTGCCTTCCATTTTTGTTTTCTTACTTTCTAAATATTATTTAACTAAAAAATAGAGACTAGTTGTAAATAAATATGTATTATAATTAATTTCTGGAAAGATTTAAAAAAAAGTAAGTTTCAAATTAGTATAAGTTGTTGCGTTTTCTATTTCTTTAATCCTAATATTTTTAAACAAAAATGCATCAATTATTCACAAACTGTGATTATATAATAGTGGCGTAGATTAGATTTTTGATGAAAGGTAGTTTTTTGTTTTGGTGCTTATCAAGTGATAAGCCATGTACGTAAGAGGATGTACTCTTACTAGTCAAAATTTATTTAATGTTTAATAATTGACGACCAATGGAAGGAGCCCCCTTAAAAAAAATATCGTAGTAATATATGCATACTATATAATAATACTTTTCTAACTTTTATATAATTTAAATATAGAATTAAATTCTAAAATTAGACTTCTCTTAAAATTACACAGTTAACCTATGTTCTCATGCTAGAATACGGTCCTGCTATTGAACATTATACTAATGATTAGTAACTAATCAATTGAATTTGTAAGTTTAATTATTTTCTAATTGTTTTTATTATGTATTAAAACATTAAACACAAAGGTTAAAAAACTATACAAATGCATTATTATATTTGACTTTAATCTAAAATCATGCCTATTTAGTGCACAAAATAGTTAAATAATACTTGACGGTACTAAAAATAAAAATTAGTTACGACATTGAAAAAACAAATATATTTTTAACAATAAGGTTATAGCATTCGATTATAATTAGTGGTTTTCCTCATATTAAAATATAAGATCTGGCCTAAGAGTACGTTTTCCAGTCATTATTATGCTAATTATGCTCGCCCATAATATTTGCTTATCATATGCAAAGAACGAATGTAAAATTTATTCAAAAGTTAAATTTTTCGTTTCTATTGTCTTTAATATTTGCGGTTTTAATTACTCGTAAAACCAAATTTAAGTTTTGTGTTAAATTAAATTTTATATTAAACTTAGAAATAATATAAAGATAATATTTTAGCTAGTTCAAAAATGTGTAAACTTGATCTAGTTTAAGTTTACTGCATTTAAACGTGCTTAAAATACCAAAAATTTTAAAAATTACATTGATCTTATAAAACATTTTAAACTGATTACTTTCGTTTTAAAGAAGTTTCAAAAAAAAAAAACATATATGTAACAACCCTGCTGCATGGACCTTTTAAATTTATTATTTTCGTAATACGACGTTAACTATTGATCTAGAATTTGAACAAAATTACAATAATATAGAAATCAGACCACTGGAATGCTTCCAAAGAAGTAGAATCACATCCAAAAATCAGTTTTATTACTTAATCAATACTATCTTTACTTTATCTTTAACTATCTTTACATTACATTGAAACTTAAATTAACCTTGTTAAACTCAATAGTTGAAATAATAATATAATCTAACAGAAAACAGACATTAATGTAATTATTTGTCCTTAAATTAATTCAATACAAGTTCTTTGAACACAAATGTTGAAAAATGTTTTGATTCAATGGGTCAAAGTTGGAATATACATAAAAATTATGTTAAATAATTAAATTTTATGTACAAAATTGATAGTGTGTCTCGAAGACCTTGATTTTTAATGGTACGTTTTTCTTCCTGTATTTGTTTTGTGGACCAGGTGTAAATAATTTCCCATGTGTCCTCGAGCCTATGTATCTCCACTATAAGGCGATGCCTCAGAAACGTAGGGTCTACAATGTCATCTGATTAGTATGTAATACTGTTTATTTTACATTGTCCAATACGCCCCACAAGATACGGTAGCTGCGTTTGTACTTCTATACGGTGCAAAATAAAGTACTCATTACGCTTCATGGACCACTTGTTCTGATGAACAATCTATGGTTGAGTGGTAAATTTTACATAGATATTTTTTACGAATAATGACAAAAAGACTATTTATTAAAACTAAAAATCGGTATTTACATATCATTAAGTAATGACAGCTCATCTTTTGTTTGAAATGACATAACTTTCTAAATGTTTTTAATCAAATGTTCATTAGCGGTTAAAGGTACTTTTTTATTATAATTTCTTAAAGAATGAATAGTATTATTTTGACATAAAAAGAAAATGGAAAACCCAGAATTAAAAAAACACAGAACTTTAAGTAATTACATATTATTACACTTCGTGTGTTTATTTTACAGCGATGTAATTAGGCCACATATTTCTTTGATATTAATTAACACGAAGTTACTTTTAAAAAAGAAAAAAATGAGCTATGAACTTCAGTGTTTGAAACAAAATGCAAATTTTAAAAATCAATACAATATTTGTGAATAGAATACTTAAAAAACAGTATTCGTGACCAAAAAAAAAATATTATTGTATATGAATCGTATTATGGCGCATAGCCAGTTGGATGAAAATTATGTGTCAAACTCGTGGTAATCCTAATAGTTAACAAAAAAAAAAAATGATCTCGTGCAAAACTTTGTCAGCTATTTTCTTAATGTTCTGATAAAAGATGATATCAATGATACGTATTAGGACGTTCATTACTACGGCGATGACAACTCATTAATGTTGGAATACATTTCTATCACAAGTGTACAAGTTAAACACTCCGTAACCTTTGTTTATCTGAATAATGAGTTTCCTTATATTAATTAATCAGCATTATATATTATCGATAACCAGAGTAATTATTAAAATTAAACTATTAATCGATTTAAATTTAAATGTGTTTTCAATAGAATTTAAAATACTCAAAGTAATATATTAATGTTATGTATTAATATATTACGTTGAGTGTAAATATATACAGTGTATATATAACGATTAATTATATTTATTTATTACCAATTGTTTGGATCAATAACTTTGTAGCTTTATTTTGCAGACAATATAAAACTATACACTTAATTTTCGTGGCGTATTCAGTTCTTTGGTGTTCTTCCATCTTTTTTCTGTTAAATGATTTTATAGATATTCTTTTCTATTTATTTAGCTCAATCTAATACTAGGCTGGTATTCATTAAAACAATTATAGCAATATAATTCTATAACATTTATTGTCGAGATAAAATAATTGAAACTAAAAATAAGATTAAACAAGTTCACGTAAAATGTGTTTTAAGTTCGTTGAGAATTTTGAGAAAATAATTGTGCAATAAAAGTTGTCTTTTTATTTTTTTATGAGTTAATTAAAATTTATTATTATAAGTGGAATTATTCAAAGGATATCTTTCATTTTTACTAGGAGTTAATTTAATAAAAAATTTAATCATCAGTTAAAGTACAAGTATTTGATGACATATATGTCCATTAAATTGGTACCAACTATTTCAAAAAGCTCACTGTTTGTGAAATAAATATTAAATTATTTACAAATTGTTTAATTTTAAAAACAATTTTTATTTTCTTTTGCGAAAAACTAAATGCATTGTTATTTAACTAAATTACTTAAAACATTAAAAAATAAGAGATTTATTGTAATAAATAAATATATAAAATTATATTGGAAAATATGATTGACAGTTTGATGGAAATATATTGTTGAATTGGAGGTTGTAAAAGTTATCAAGGCATAAAATTTATTTTAGTAATCTAAATGACATGTTTTATATTCTATTTCAAATGTTATAAAATTAATTTTATTAAAATTTTATAACGTAAACTGATTAGATTTTTCAATCAATAATTTAAAATAGTATGCTCGAAAATTTGTTGATTAATTAAACAATTTATTTAAAAATACTCTTATTTTAATGCATTAAAATATGGTAATTTTTAATTTGTGGTGTCTTTTTATAATTTTTTTTTTATCATTTATATTCATTCATTACGATTCTAATATAATTTTAGTTTCCTGAATTTAATATTTCATGATATGCAAATGTAGTATTCATTTCAACAGATTAAAATAAAATATTCTGGTAATACAACAATTTCAAAATATCCGTTTATGTCTCATTTTATGCCAAGCCGTTACCTCAGCACACGAGCAATATTATAACAGTTATGACTATGTGTTTGCATTACGTTGTGTTTTAAGGCTAAACATAATGGAATGTGTTCATATATTTATTTTTAGCTTGGATGCGTTTTTAAGTTTATTATTATGGTAATAATATGTTGTCAATTATCAATAATGTACTTCTTTAATAATTCGCTATATATTAATGCTATTTAATTTAAATAATAATTAAATTAGATTTTAATAAAATAATCAAATTTTTATGGAAAAATACTATGTAATTTTGATAATGTTCATAAACACTTTTAAAATCGTTAAAAAAAAAAAGGAACTTCATTAATAAATCAGATGGTGATTTTTCCATAATTATGTAAATAATTTATATCATTGTAAATAAACTCAGTATTTTTGGTATTCAGTATATAAATACTAATTCTCAAGGTAGTAATTAAATTTGTACAGATATTGAACAACATTAGGATTTTTTTTGCACGTTTGCATATATTAAGATCTTTGTGGCGAACTTACGTTGCACTTAATATACAAAATTTAACAAATTTTTCTTCGTTTAAATTACATTTTTTTATTCAAATTTTGAATTGTAAACAGTGTTTTGATCAGTGGTGGAACCAGAGCGGCATACAACCCCTTTCTTGAACTATTGTCACACCTGACTTTGAAAAATTTAATCGTTTTATTCAGTAATTTTTTAATATAAGAAGAGGCAACCAAAAAATAATAATTGAAAAAAATCGTACATTTAAAAAAAAAATTATTCAATCGAAAAAGAATTAATTTTTAAGTAGGCGTTAGGGCTACGTAGACTTTATCATCTACTTAAAAAAGGTAATTTCAATGATAAAATTACCAAGAAAATGATATTGTCATTGAAGATATTTTTGCATCTCCTTGAAAAAATGTTAGTTCCCCACTGATTTTGATCATGACAGATTTCTTAAGAGTATATTTATATTATACGGTTTATTATTTAGCAGTGGCGTACACAGATATTAAATTTGGGGGGGGGGGGGTTTGAAATTTAAAGAAAATTAGATGTGACACTGCCCATAATATTCGCTCACAAAAATTCCTGTTTTCCATTACTTTATTGTGGAAATATTTATGTACGATATGATCTTTTTTATTGTTATTATTATTGTTTATCGTCCAAAATTATCGCTTAGCTTATAAATTTTGGGGGGGTTTCAACCCCCAAAACTCCCCCCTTGCGTACGCCAGTGAGATTTAGTATATAATTGTTATTTTTACTAGTACAGCATTTGACAGTAAATAGTTTAATTAATTATTCGAATTTTTGCAATGTGCGATTATTTTATTTTACATAGGATGCTTTGTTTTTCGAAAATAATTAAACAAAAATTCGGTTAAGTTTACGATATACTTATGTTTTAAAATTTATTTAATACTTAGCAATTATTTGGTATATGTGTCGAATATCGAAAAGTTTTTAATAATTAGATTCTGCCTAAATTGTGTAAACAAAATTGTTAACTTTTGTTTTTGAACTTACACCATTAAGCTTCAAATTTTGTAGTTACTCAACAACAGTCATGAATGATAAAATTGAAAATCATACCAAATTTGATTTTAGTAATTTTGCGTATATCGATAATAGTAATATATTATTTAAAAACTTTATTTGTTTTAGCAAAACAAGTGTGAGTATTAATCACATTTTTTTTAACCGTATTCAAATTGATTTTTTATATTGATATTTTTATTGACGATATTGTCGACCCGCCCGAGCGGACCGTTGAAATCTTCGATGCCGTAAAGTCGCACCCTTCGCACTTGCACATATTTTGTACGTCACACGTTCAAACGGTCAAAAATCCGTTGGATTTCTGTGCATAGTCGTCATGTGAGGGAATCTTACCGGTGGTGGGGGTAGAGGGATTTCTGCGTGTGTGTGTGTGAACGTCGCTCGATCGGTTCCCACCGCGCGCGCGGAAACCGGTTACTGCTTAGGGTAGAGGTGAATCGGAGTGGGGTCCACCGAGAATGTACGTTACGAAATGTTATACAGAACGACGACGCCAGCAGTCGCACGGACCCGTTTCCAACTGTCGTTCGTCCGTCACTGTTGTCGCACCGCTGTCGCGCTTATCACCACCGTAGTACCACTCGGCATCTGGTTTCCCTTGTGTGTTATTCTCAAGTGTTCGTAATTGAATGTGCATTAGTGTTATCAATTTTTTCGTGCGATTAATTACTGAAAAATGATCGCTACCGTCATTTCGTCACCGGGGTCGTTTGAATCGTTGCCGCGGTCGTTTTGAAAGAGTGCCCGTCCTAATATTGTGTAGAACCGATGCGATAATTGTTATTATGCCGCTATCGTTCAAGAAGATCTTCTCGCGAAAATTGCTGTTTAGCCCCACTAAAATAGTAATGGGAAACGCAGCGTCGCATCACGAACCTCTGGACCGTTTGGGTAATCCAACCGGGTCGTCGTTCCGACGGGCAGCCAGCTGTAGACACAGCAAAGCCAAGGTAGATGATCATATTATTATGACAGTCATCTAAGTTAATTGCGATTAAAGTTTATTACTATGTCTATTTGGAAATCGTTTGTCGCGCACTCGTCAAAGACACTGACCTGGAGGCATCTCCATTGTCTTGCGAGGAAAACATGTGCGATTCAAATCACGACTTTGTCCTCCGATCAAACACACAATGTGAATATTATGTAATGTTCGCGTGGGTGCAGTTTATTTAAATTTTACTATGTTTGTGTGATTGTCATCGAACGGTGCGCAACAACAGTGTCGTAATTAATGTGCGCCAAGACGCTCGGGGTCGTGCGAAACTGGTCTGTTGCAAAATACACGGGACGGGTAGGCAGACAGGTATGCGTTCGGAATGACGATGGAAATTGACCGAGAGACCTTGCGATTTTTCGCGCGTCACACGCTTACGCTGTTTTTGTATTACATGCGCGCACGCAAATGACTGTTTTATTATCGTTGTTCAAATGTATTGCCGTGTTTACCCGTCCGTCTGATCGGTGGGACCGAAAAGCGTGAGAAAAGATAACGAATTTCTGTATGGAAACGATAGCTGCGCTATCTGCCGGTGACTTTAGGTTTGTTGATCTAATTACCTTTTGCTCCTTCAAAGGCGATAGACGTTCTCAGGGTCTATCGCTTACTAATCAACGGCGTTCAATCGCATTTACTTATTTTACTTGGTAGTCGTTAAATCGTAATGGAATTATCCGTTATTACTGGTTGTTATGATACATTAGCGTGTTTGTTATGCGTACGCATTAGTAATACTTATGGACTGTGACGTGTATAAATTTGTTTTTTTCTTAAACGGTTTGTCGTGTTCAACAGAGTTGCGGTTCCGGCGATTGGAGTGGATCTTGTAGTTATATTCACAGCGCATTCCGCGTTTCTTCTGTCCACTAAAAAACTATTCATCCGTTATGATTTATGGTCGTAAGACATACATTACTGTTTAGCGGTTCTCCGATAGAATTATTTTTCTTAAATGTAAATTTTTTGGATTATCGTTTTGAACGCATCTAATTCCTATGCGGTTCAACGTTTTCCTTCGTGATATATTTTGCCAGTGCTGTAAATATTTTGTGCATGATATTAAATAATATTAAATGCATAATATTTTGTTATAATTCCATTTAAAGGGTTGGGTCACTTTAAACAATTTCGAAATTACAACTACGACTAGTTAGGTAACTGACAAATCGACTGTGTTCTATATTGCTATAAGTATAATTTATTAATTATAGGTTTTCCCTTGAAAAACGAACCGTCACATAGATTGGTTCGTTTGTTTAACGTAAGGATTAGTAAAAAAACACATTCAATCGACTTGTTTGTCACGTGGTAAACTCGTTACTTTTCTCTGATCAAATATTTAGCCGATATGACTTTTAACATGTTGTCACAGTTAAGAACATAAAAGTGTAATACAGATTAGACCTCATCTCGTTAGTCGTGACGTAAAACGTTTCGCTATTGCAATTACATCTACTTATTATAAAAGTTAAGTGCACCACAATGTTATAACATTGAAGTAATTTTTTTTTACTGATTGTTTATTATAATCAACTCTGGTTGTATTTAAATTAGCCATGAGTAACAATTCAATGGTGAATTATAGACTAATTAAATATTTGATTGGTAAAATGTTGACAGCTTGAATCTCAGTTAAACCAGATTAGAAAAAAATCACATACACTTGTAATCATCAGTTTATGACAATTGTCACATGATTTTTTATAGCCAATCAAATTGAATTCGAAATGAAGACAGAATAACGCGTTTTGTTTATTCAATGCCATTTAGTTGAAAACTTTACCCTAAACGTGTCGACATAAAGACTGTTCATTTTGCCTCCTGGGTAGTTTCAGAGAGTTCTAAATATAAAACAAGCACTGGGTATGTGTGCAGAAACGTTTTATTAATAGCTCATGATTGCCTTTGTGTGGTAACATGTCTTGTACGTGCATAACGATTGACTAATATCTACTCGCGGCAGCCAATCAGCTAATTTAAATGAAAAGTACGATGACGATGGTGAAAAAATACTTCGCATCTAGAAATCATCAAGACCAATGTTGCAACATCATTAGGGTGGTAGTTAGTGTGAGGACCCGCAGGATTTCCGTTTTTTTGTCCGTTACCCACCTATTCGTATTTATGTTGTGCATGTCGCTGAAGGTTTAAAAACAGCTTGAGTTCAACGGTATGGTGTGTGGCACAAGACGCGCGTCTTGATGGGTTTCGTTCTCCCCATCAACACAACAATGGCGACGTGAACCTCGTGGTGAGCGAATACTATTTCGGAACGTGCGAATAACCCCTTTGTAATTATTCGTTGGCTATTTTCGGGAAGTGGGATGCTGAGCCCATTAATGTACTTTTGTGACTCTTGCAGAGAACTTTAAATAGAACTCAAAGTCAATATTTTTCTTGCAGTAAATACAATTTAAAGTATTAATTTATGTTTGAAAACAGATTAAAAAAAAATCGTTATTTGTCATAAATTATTTATGGTAATAATTTGCTTAGTATATTCTGAGCCGGAAAAACAAGTTTATATCTGGTTTGACGTATTTTCTTCAAGTCCTAGGCTTGTATAAGTAATGTTTTAAACATTGAAATTTAATTATAATATTTATTCGTTTTAATACACGGTATTAATTGTCTCAGTTTATCTATACGCTAGAAGTTAATAAACGAGATGAAAGGTTAGCTTATAATTATGGTAATATAATTAGGGCTGGGAATTATATGCATTTATAAATTTTATTAAGTTATTTTTAACGTACCAGCGGGCAGTGTAAAGTTTTATTGATTTACATGAAAACATAGTACCGAAAACATATCGTTACCGAGGTTATATTTTTAAAGGATGTTTCGGGGGTTATTCCCCTTAAAACGAAAAATAGTTCTACGCTGCTATATAATCATATGACAAAGTTGCACGTTTTCAAAATGGCTTAAATTAAATTTACAAATGTATTCAATTCCTAGTCCTGGTAATAATATATACATTATATATTATTATTATTATAATATATGACACCATGTAATTATAAATATTATAGTAATTATCTATTTTTCTTTAGTTAAACAACAAACGTACTTTATTTATTAATTAAACGTGGTAAATCAGGAAACCGGTAGATACCATGCCCAACATTAATGAAATAGTCTCTTTCAGAGATGTAACCGAGGAACACTTTTGTGTTATTTATTCGCCCCGAGTTGGTGCGGAAATAATTGTGCACGTGGACTCCGTTGCATATTTCACGTCGTACACATCCTGTCTACGCCCCCGCCCTTCCGTGGAACATCCGCACGATATTTTCTATCCTCGGGGTCGTTAAGACAACTTCTCTAGACGATCCAAGAGACCTCCATAGGTTTTCGCTTAACCACGTGCTGTTCCCCGGCACTCGCGACCTCGTCTTGATATATGTTCTTTGTCGTTGATTGTGAACATTATAATTGATTTATGATAATTTCTGTTCAAACCTCATATAAATCCATTGTCGGGGGGACTACGGCACGAGTTTTCTGCCACTCGAGAACCAAATAAATTGTTTTATTATTGTTATTTTTTGTATTCTACGTCGCCATAGAATGTGATGATCCTAACAGCCGCCGGTTGACCTTGCACGGGGGCTTTCATGAGGTCGTTCACACCGATACAGGCAGCAACGACCACGTCGGTCAAGTAGATGAAATACTCTTGCGTTATCATTGTACTGTAACGTTGTAGGATGCGCCCGTCGGTTTTCGGTATCATCGAACCGGTACCGGTGGTGGCTTATGAAAAATATGCTGTAGAATTCGAGGGATATTAAACAAAATAAAAAAAACAACATCCCGTGCCTCGCAGATTGTATCGGTGCAGCTGTACAAAAACCGAAGAAGCAGCAGGCAGCAGCCATCGAGCATCTGGCGATCATACATAGTGTGTGTGTGTACGCGTAGGCGTCTGTACACACTTTTAGTAAGAGTATTAATACCGTCAGAATAACTTGATCTTCGTACACGAGTACACGTTTATATGGCACACTAGTATTTAACCGGTAGTAGTCGTTTGCCATCGGGGTAATGTGCGAGTGCCCATCACGGTACTCGCCGACTACCATAACTATATAATACATGTGATGTACATAGAAATGCATTATACTGTATACTATGGTGTGGGCAGAAGAGGCGGCTGGCTACACCTCTTCCCGGCGGTTACCTGATCGTCACCACCGGCCCGGAGTTGTGTTTCGTAAGGGGTCGTTCACACACGCTTCGGTCGCGATACCTCAGCATTGTCCCGTAACAAAGTAGAACCGATTCTCCGAGCCAATGATAACCCGTTGAAAGTATGATTCCGTCAGAAACGTGATGTCATTTAAGAAAAAATAATTCGGTAAACAATGAACGTAATAATCTCGTAAGAGGATTGTACAATTATCTCTGTTCGTCGAGGAACCGACGAAGGCGCCATGTTTTGTGCCGAAGAAACTGGGTCCTTATGACGACGACTAGTTGTGCAATTGTGTATCCGACTCTTTGTTTTTGACAGCTCGAAAAGTCTAAAGTCAAGACGACAACGACACAGTATCTCAAGTATCGGATACTGTCTGGATGACTTTTATTACAAGATGTATGAAATTCTGTAAAACTCAAAGAAATGTATTCTTTGTTCAATCGCCGGTATGTTTGATACCGACATAATCAATACACGTTTGTAGACCTACGCTGGGCCCCTTTACCCGGTACACATCTGTATTCTGCGTTACCCTAGTCCTATTACTGACGCGTTGTGTAATAACACACTATCCCGTTTTGCATAAATACCGTAGTCTAGGGAGGGGCGTTTTCTTGTAGTTCGAAATAACATGTTGTATGTACACGCAGTGAATACATTTTTCCGCTTGCACTTATTGTTAAAAAATAAAAATATCGGTGACATCGACAACACTTTCGATTGTATAGGCCATACTCCAGAGACAAGTTAAGTAATAAGTATGTCCAACGCTACGGCGTGTTGCTGTACGTGCTGTAGCGACACGTAGTTATGTGCCGCATAACAAGATAATTCTATGTGATTACTGAAAAATATTCTTTCATATGTTTTACACGCGTGTGCAGTTGATTTATTTTTTCATGAAAATTACTTTTACCTCGGCTGTTGTTACACAAAATCGGATCGTTCTATTGTACTCGGGTCGTTGTGGTGAATACGCGTGACGCATGCGGAACAGGGTCACTGTCAACATTACAGTTGCGTTGCTTGGGCATGTCTGAGTTTTGTGTTACATTTTTTATGTCGAGGAAACAATAGAGATTGGTGCGGTATTGCAACTATGTACTATTTTAATACGATTACTCACAAATTTTATGCCATCAAACAATTTGTTACCTCTGCGGTTGCTGCTGCTAATTACATGTTATCCTGTTTGTGTACCGTTTTGCTGATGGTCGTCCATCTCTACCAGTTACAATGCTAATTATTTCTGTAGGCATTACTTTTGGGGAAATCGCTTCTGGTTCTTACACCGTCACGTGACTCATACACGTTTTAGTTGGCAAATACTCGTGAATTTATCACCGTCTGGTTTTTTTTTCAAATGACTAAACACGTGCACTCACCGCATAATGATTATCATTATGCGACTTAAAAATGGTTACCGACGTTGTATTTCACCTCGTTTTCGAGGCTACAGGAAAAAAAAACATAGTATAAAACTAACATTATTATTTTTTTGTTTTCTGATCAAATGTAATTATTAATTGTTTTACAATCGCACCGACCCAAAGTCAAACGCTGCTAGTCATAATAATTTAACACCAGCCTTGCGATAACAATTGTCTCAAACAACTATTCCAATGAAACAGTTTTGTGTTTATTGAACATTTATTGTCGCCAAGTATTACCGGAATTTAGTCGGTGTGCATTTTTTTCTACCGCTTTTTCGTACGTGGTAGCGACTGTAATTTTTTTTTTTTTTTTTCAATTTTGTTGTATTGTGTCATTAGAAAATAATGATAACAACGCGACTGAAAACTCGGATAGTCATCGAATTTCTTCGTGTTGTCGATAAAACCTAGTCGAATAATTGTGTTGTGTGAATTTTTTATCAAACATAGTTAGCATGTTTGGCGTACAAACAATAATATCGTGTACAAACTTTTTTCCTAGGACGAAACAATGCCAATACTTCGGGCACGAAATAACATACTCTTATTGTAATCATGTATTCCATAAGAACAATAATATACCTAGGGAATTGTACATAATGCATTCGTACGTACGCATTGTGTGTGATTAAAATTGTCTGTACTTCGTTTGTGTAATCATTTTTCACACGACGACCAGGTACACAGACCGCGTATAGTGTTGTTTTTTGGCCGAACGTCCCTAAGACATTGGTAAGATAATAGTTATTTTTTGGTACCCTCCTGTGGGAACGTGTACACCGCGTAGCAGATGTATGATTTGTACGGTGTTTCTCGTTTGGGAGACCCATTGCCATGCATATTACTCGTACACAGGTAAAGGCGAGGGGGGTCCGAAGTGTTAAAAAAGGGGCATTTTCAACTATTCACACAAATTTTTCTTCTTCGTGTCCCGTGTGAATTATTGAAAATGCATAACATAAATTCCCATTGATGACCGTAGTCATCGTAAATGTATAACAGAATAAAAAAAATCTATTTTTCATTGAATGTCAATGAGGTGGACGAAAAGGTTGTACTCGGCACATAAAAATTTAGTTGTGCTATTTTTATTTTATCACGGCTATTTTTCGCTATATAAACCACAGGCTCGATAAGACTTATTGGATCAACAAACCCCCGGAAGTATTCGCAAATTCGACGTGAGTTGTTTTTTAATGACTGAGTAAAAATAAATTCACCTCGGCGATTTTGCTGGCAATAATTAAACACCGAAACTCTGAGCTGCAAGTTTTAAAAATATTAAATCGTTGACGTCAGACTTTATATCATTAAAATTCTCTTCGCGTCCGATCATTGCGCATTTCAATTGAAAGTTGCTTTTTTTACCGTCGTTTTTGCTTAATTTCAATCAGACTTGGAGAATTCAACGAATGCCACCCACGATTGGCACAAAACTCTTAGAGGAACAACCGAATAGCCGTCTGATTATTATAATTCAATTTGTATTTAACGTTTTGCAGTTTCGTTTTGCTTTTTCAAACGTTTATTTTACTTTCAGTGCACTGTACTCGACGGCGTGTGTTTAATAAAGAGATACGATGCTTATTTTTTTCCGAGGGGGCGTTAATCTCTTCGACCCGCGTACACTGAACACTGCCGATAATCGTACGAGGAAGTCGCACGCGGCTAAAATGCCGTCGCCGCGCTGGTCTGTGCCACGTGCCCCTCCGACCGCGTCTCCTTACTGGCTGCAGCGACGACGACACGTGTTTAATATACCATAACATTTCACTTGTCTCTTACACATATTGCGCTTTTTGTCGGCCGAGATAAGCCGGTCCGTCGTGGGAACCTGCAGGAGCAGCTACACATTAGACGACGTCTAATGATACTCGAGTGTTGTTTTTTTTTTTTTTTTTTTTAATTTTCATGAAAAAAATCAATAACCAGTAGCGCGCATCCGACGAGAATGGTCTACGGTTATGATATGTCGACGATGGTAACGACAACGCGTTTTCTGTGTACGACGCGACCACCTTTGATAATTATTATTACAGTTTTTATGCTTCATAAATAATTTTGTATCGCTGAAAACTAGTTGTTTGTAATCCAATAAGCATGAAAGGCGATCGTCTTTTTACCTTTGTTCGGGCATCGTAGTATTAATGTGATGTTGTGACAAGTGAAAGGATTTTGCCCTGTTAGTATACGTGAAAGTGCAGCTATCTAATGTGTTGTTTGTATTGGACTCTCGAAGAGTGTAACACACGGTAAACGTGTAATGTGTTTTGTATTAAATTTCATCGTTTGATATTTTATCGCAATCGTCTAATCCGCTCTCGTGACAACGAGTACAACAATACGTTTGTCTTTATAAGTCAACCAATCAAAACGCCTAAAGAAAAAATAAATATCACCTTCTTACGATTACATTTCACGGATGCGGTATAATGTTTTTTTCACACGGTGCCTATCATATATATTTCATGAAATGAATAAATCCAAGTCGAAAGTTTTCCACGCTCGAAACATAAAGCACATGTCTCCGTATGGAGTCTGTTGAATATAAACTTGTCGAGTGATGAGATAAACTCTTTGTAAGCGCATTACTTACACGCATTAACAGACGTCGTTGTACCGGAAACGTATAAAAATATTACAATGTATTTTTTCTCAAATTGGACGCGGAAAGTCGAAAAAAAAAACCAATGTACAGAGAAGGAGGAATATTTGCCCATGAAATAAACAACTATATTTATCTTTACCTGTCAACGAGTGTTTTCGAAGGAGCGTCTCGAGAAGCCTCTTCCGAGTACATTTTTAAACTGTTTTCATCTAAATTAACGAGTCGATATTTTTATCATGACAGACTGTATGTAAAGAACACGTGGTTATTAATTTGCTTGTTTTTTTTTTCTCCGAATTGGTGTGGACGGCATTGATTATTCATAACGTTTGAACATTGTACAGGTTCAAAGGTATTCGTTTACTACGGTGAAACGTGCAATATGAAATAACCAATACTTCCGTTTGGATAATTTTTTTATGTATTCCCTATTGGATCCCGTGTATTGTCCCGAGCGGAGTTCGTATTGGCGCACATTCTGCAGATAGTATTTACCGTACACAGAAATTTACGCTTCACCGAGCGTGAACGCGGAAGTGTTCACGAAAGGGGTTTATTTTTTACCGTGCTCGCTATATCCCACGGTCATCCTTTAGCGGCGATCCTGGTAACGCGATTAATTAAACAATAACGTTATTAGGATACGGCGTCGGTCAATGCACTCGACGAGATCTGTAAAAAATAAGGCAGGTATAATCCTCTGTAGTGCTGCAGACCGGCTATAATTGCGACTTCTACTCATGACCACTCGACGCCATGTAAAAGGGTTCACGTCGGTATTGTTTCGCGTATTTGACGAGTGCACTGCACTTATTTGTGCTTTGTGTCGATGTCTATGTGAAGCCTACGCCCTTTAGAGTTCTTAAAGGGCAAAAAGAAACTTATTCACCGCTTGCACTAGGGGAATACACGTGAAAAACGAAAAAAAAATCGTGCCTTATCTTCCTATCAACACTGTTATTTTTCCATCGGAAATGTCTCGTTGAGCGAGTTATATAAATCGTAAGCCGCAGTATCTCATAAAATATGAAACATTTTCGTCCGTATCCAAAAATCTCTGATGACTTATGTAATGGAATAAATAATTCTACTTGGAACGGAATTATATTTTCCAGTAAACTTTTCGATACTAAGCTGCTTATAGACTAAACGGTTAAACGTTTTGTGAGATTTAAATGCACTTGAAAATGTTTATTTGACTGTCTGAAGACTCTTGTTTTTATTCCTTCTATTATTATTGTATCTAAAAAATAATATAACTCTTTCATTTGTTATTGTAACAATGTCTTGTGGTCGTGTTTAGACGCGTGATATTTGATTATTTTCCTTGTAAGCTAAATAACCGTGTTTATTTACAGTTTCTTTAGTCGTTTTTATGAAGTATTAAAANTAACTCTTTCATTTGTTATTGTAACAATGTCTTGTGGTCGTGTTTAGACGCCGTGATATTTGATTATTTTCCTTGTAAGCTAAATAACCGTGTTTATTTACAGTTTCTTTAGTCGTTTTTATGAAGTATTAAAAAAAAGTTTGTTGAAAAACAATACGGACAATTTAATATATGACCCTGTTTATCGCTTAGTATGTCCAAATTATTATTTTTATGTAGTGTAAAACAAATACCATATTTAGTCCACTTTGAAATATTCACTAATATTACTGCCGTGAAACTTGTGTTAAAAATTTGAACTAATGTCATCCAAAATTAATGATTCATTTTTAATACACCAAACAAGCATAATAACTCATTATTATGTTTCATTAGGTACATATCTTATTTCTTCTGATGTATCACTTTTGTTTTTAGTTTGTTTTTTAATGTTAATAACATAGGTTACATATAAATAATTCAATGAAATATTTTGAAGAGATTTTATGATAGTTTTTTTCTAACTCTCCAAAGTAAAATGAAAAGAATAGAAAAACTTAGAAAACCTATAAAATAAATTACAGCTGATACAATTGTTCACAATGTTATTATTTAGTTTTCTTGTAGTCTTAGTAGCCGGATGGATTAAAATAAATCAATTCTGAGGTATGGTTGTAATATACAAAAAACTAATTATTACATAATTCCTTCACATCCTCTTCAAATAAAAAAAAAAGCCACTGATAAGTATAATTCAAAGGTTGTTGTAAAACCATTTACTATTTACATTTAAGCTTATGTTATTTTTTTTCCTGTGTTTTTTCAGCTCATGGGTGTATAGTTAATGAAATTATAAATATTATATAATATATTTTAAAAAATGTTCTCAGTTAATAAAAAAATATTTTTTGCATATAATTTGTGTGTAAATCTTCATTGTTCTGTAATTAAATGTAATGATAAACTTAATTCACGTTGAAATTTTATTTAAAATGTTATTTTAATGATTTTAATTTTAATTGGTATTAAAAAAAAATCGCATTTAATTTAGTGATTCAGTGATTTTTTACCGTATAAGACTCATTATTTTAAAATTAGTGTATAACTATAATTTTTTTTGTTTTTTGCAGAGTGGAAGGTCGCCATCAAAAATGGATCGACTACGGCGTAGTTTTCGTGACAGTTTTAGACGTCGTAAAGACTTAGGAAACACGGGTTCTCCTAGTCACCATTCTAATCCTAAACCACATTTGTGGGCAATGGACGAAGCTGAAGTACGGGCTGGAATATGTTCCTTTCATGTTAAGGTGATTAAGTTTTTAGATAAATAATTACAAATCGAGTATTCTATGTAACTCAGGTTGAATCACGTAATGCCTGAGTTTGATTTTGTTAGGCTGGTCCACGTAGATTTGTCTGTTATATTTAGCTTTCAATAAATAATGTGAAACAAAAAACATTTAACACTAAAATTATCTTAGTTTAAAAAATAACCATAAATTGATTATTACGTTTTCAGTATTTGGGCTGTGTAGAAGTATTTGAATCCAGAGGCATGGAAGTATGCGAAGAAGCATTAAAAACATTAAGGGTAATTGAGTTGTTTTGTTTTGATTTTTTTAAATAAACGAAAAAAAACCAAATTGTAAACCTTTTTTTACATTAGGCGTCTCGTCGGAGACCAGTAAGGGCAATATTTTACATATCTGGTGATGGGTTACGTGTAGTTGAAGAGGAAACTAAGGTAAATTAATAAAGCTTTAATATTATTATTATTGTTTTTGTAATTTATTTATATTTAATCCGCAGGGTTTGATAGTTGATCAAACAATCGAAAAAGTTTCATTCTGTGCGCCTGATCGAAGTCACGAAAAAGGTTTCTCATATATTTGTCGTGATGGACTTACCCGCCGATGGATGTGCCACGGTTTTGTTGCACTTAAAGAATCGGTAAGTATATTAATAACTAATTCTTATTAGATTTTACATTATTAATTTATATTATTTTATAGGGCGACCGATTAAGCCATGCTGTTGGATGTGCTTTTCAAGAATGTTTAATTAGAAAAAACAAACGGGAAGAAGAATGCTCTGTCACCATGAACTATGATCCAAAAACATCAGTTTTTACCAGAACTGGTAGTTTCAGAACACAATCTTTAACTGAACAACTATCAGAACCAAGTGTTCCACTTAATGCGCCCCCTCAACCACCTGCTTTCCTTATTCAAAATAATAAAGGTATATTAGATAAAAAAATATTATTTGTAGTAATTTTATTTAACCGTTATACTATATAAACTTGTCAATAGTATAATTAATCAAAGTAAAATATTATTTGTGATAGACATTACATCTTCGATAAAGCCATTGCAGCAAAATAGTACAACACCCAAAGTTGATACTAAAGCTATTGAAAGACCTCATGCAACATTATCAATGTTACAAAGGCAAGGTTCTTTTCGAGGATTTTCACAACTTAATCAAGCTTCGCCTTTCAAAAGGCAACTATCTCTTAGAATATCGGAGCTACCTTCAAATCTAGAAAGAACTAGGTCTATGAGCCTGCAACCTACTGGCAGCTCACAGAAAACATCTAATAAATTTATGCCACTTTCCAGTCAAGGTAAACTAAATTGTGAATTTCTTAGGTACTCAATAAAAAAACATGTGTTATTCATAAAAATGATTTTATAGTAAGTCCTATTCCCGAAGTGTCACCTCGTAGTGAAAAATCAATAACTCCAACTGATCAAGTCACTGTAATGTGCCAACAATTTTCTTTGGAAATGGCATTTCTTACAAATAGCACAGATAACGATGATTTCCCTGAAAAATTTAAATTAAATGAATTTGGTAATTTATTATAATTATAATTAATTTAATTTAAAAAAAAAAATCATAAATATATATATTTTTTTACAGAAAATACACCAAAACATGGTCCAATCACTGGGAGTGAAGCTTTTCTTGCAAGTTTACCTAAAAAATCATCAAATTCACTAACTCAGAGTAATCAATGTACTCCTAAACTTGAATGCCGAGTTAGTCCTCAACAAGATGAAGGTTTTGATTCTGGTTCCAGTCTATGGAATTTGAATACTAAAGCTGTTACACCACCAACACCACCTGCTACACCTCCATCTACTTTACCTAGACCAGAACAATGGCTAGGAAAAGTAGCTGCTGTTACTTTGCATACAACAGAACCCCAGATAACTCCTAAAAGACATGTTACATTAGCTTCACATAGTCGTGCGTACTCTTTAGATACAGCTGAAAACATGTACCGTACAAATTTTAATGGTATTTCAGCTAATCCGTTTGATCCCAATTATATGGCCCCAAAAAAGAACACTAATCCTTTTTTAAGTAGTCCGTTAACATCAGGTCAAAGTAAAACTGTAAAAACTTTTGAAGTACAAATGTGATAAAAATTAAATGTATGTTTGAAAAGATGGTTGAAAATTTTAAGACTACTAGAAAGACGTAATAAAATTGGTTTGTTGAAAATATCTTTATATTTTACTTAGTTGCAATTATAAACAAGTACTTAATTTTTATAAAATCTTAAAAACTGGAGAGATTTATGTAATTTTTAAGTGTACTATAATTTTAAACGTTCAAAAATATCTTATCATTACATTGGTTCAAAGAAAACCAATTTTTATAAATTCCTTAAATATGCTAAAATTTTCAGTATTAATAATTATGATTCTTATTGATAAATTTTTTTTTAGTGAAAATCAGAATTAACAATTTTATACTTGTGTGAACTATGTTATACTTATTTTTTAATTACATATCAGAAATTTAGTTAACTAAAATTCACTATTCTTGAGAAATTTTCTCTAAATCTATTTATGATTTTTCAATAATGCAACTCTCACATTATAAAATTAGCCAGGAAAATAATTTGATTGACATAAGTTAACTTTAAAATGCACATTTGATGTACTATAAGTACCTAACGTGTTTTATGGTCTCGCAATTCATACATATCAATTTTTCAATTAATTATTAAGTTAAAATTACTGAAATACATTATGTTAAGGGTATTGACGAATTTTTATCCTACCACTATGTACTTAATTATGTTTTATTTAGTAAACTATTAGTGATTATAAATATAATATCAGACTTATATTATAAATTTAATTTGTACTACATACCTATTAGTATGGCCAATGTTATTTATTTAATATGTGGATTATTTACAATGAACATTTTATAGTGTTTTAAATTAATTTATTATTTTAATTCAAAAATATTTCTAGGAAATGAAGAATTTGTCATTTTGCTATTGTAAATTCTAAATTACGTAAAAGCTTGTTTACTCTTCTCTGTTTCTGTTAGATAAAGTTGTAATATTTTTGATGTAAAATTGAACCCAGGTATATTAAAATTCTGAATACTATTAAATACTATTAAAGCAACTTTTAAACTCTTATTTTAAATTGCATGGGTTCAATTTTTTCTTTATATTTTATTTGAAATCAATTATTCTTTTAAAGGAAACAAATCTCAATAGTTTTTTTTTTTTTTTGCACAATTCATTGAAAATAATATTCTTCAAATTATTCTAATAGTTATTAATAACTGACTTTCTTTTATTCTTTCGCTTGTGGTTTTATTGCCGTTTGTACTGTTTTAGACATATTCACCTTTCATTATATATAAGACCTTATATATTTCATATGGCTGTCTAGATATGAACAATTAATGTTTTAATCAATTATAGTTGCGTATAATACATAGTGATTGTGTGCGTGTTCTGTGATATTTGTGTATTCAATAGACTGCATATTTTTCTATTGATACACATTAATGTTTATTTTATTATTAAAATTATTACTTTCAATTGTATTATAAATATTAGCAATTATTTTATATATACTGGTCAAAATAATGCTGTTTTATGGAATGTATGTATTATAACATTTACTAAAGAGTAAATTATGTATGTAAAATTATGTATTATTATGTTAAAAAATAGTATTGACAGTTATTATTATTATTATTAAAATATTTCCTAGTTGTTAATTTAAATATATCACTTGTTAGCATAGTTTTTGTATTATATATATTTTCTTATGTATTATTTGTAATCGTATATGCCTTTCCACATTTTTTTGAGCATAAAAATATAGATAAAAAGGTCATAAAATATATTCCAGTCATGTGCCAATATTTTATATATTTGGAACACTATTTTATTTTAAATTATAGCTATTTTAATTTTTTTGAAATCAATACAATATTTAAAGTTAAATAATTTAAAAATACTTTGTAACTTTTGTTACTTTTGTTGACATTTTTGCTTTCTATTAGTTCAATATTCTCTTCAAACCCGTTTATTTATTAAAACTTAATAAACAGTATAGCCCCTTTATAAATGGCTGAAGTGTAATTAAATCATAAGTACTCTATCTATAACTAAAACATGAATTTATACAAACGTCAAAATAAAAAATTAGTTGTTACAGTCACTTAAGAAAATATAATTCATTTTAATAACTTTATTTTATTCAATTGATGTTAACATAGCAAAAATAAAATAAATATTACAATTTTTATTATTGTCGTTTGTGTATAGTGCCTCATTAATTAATTAGAAAACTAGACAATATGTTAGATCAATAAGAACCTTTGTACTTACTAAAAATGTCACATAATATATATATATATATTATGTTATATATAAATATGAAAAATATTTGTTGTTTTTATGTCAAGTACATTAAAGGTATTTAAGCATAACATGATTTTATATTTTAATTATAAATTCTTCTAATTTTCCAATATTATGGAAGTAGTAAAGAGTAATCCATTTTGATTTGGTTAATAGTTTGTCACAATTTATTACTTTACTATTTATTAATTATTATTTATAATTTATTACGCTTTTTTAGGATAAATCCAGACAATTATTTCATAAAGCAGTCAGCAATTTTATTTCTGCCAATGAAAACTCTCAACACTCACTAGACTGATTTTAATGATCAATGTATTAAAAGAACCCGATATTAATCTAGTTGAACTTAATGTTACCAAGTATTGAAAAAATCTATGTCACAAACTCACTGTGCTGGATTTTTCTCTTATGTTTTTGTTATATATATTGATATGAATTTATAATTATTTTAAATGTAAATACTTGTTTTTAACTAATTAATAATGATCTAAAAAAAAGAGGCGATGAAAGAAAACGAATTGCTATTTTGAATTCGGCACAAAACTAGGCATAGAAAAGTATATTCTGGTCTATGGTAAAATTCCTTGTATTTATGTATATTTATTCATAATTAACAAATAATATTTTTTATACATTTGCCAATTAACGAAAAATACAACTTTTTTATAACTTTGTATCATTTTTCCGTAAATATTACAATATTAAATTATTGAACATCAATTTTATACTAAAGTTAATTTCTATAATTAGTATATATTTATATATTATATTAATAAATCAAAGAACTACTAATCAGGACATGATTAAGGAAATAGGGACTAACGTTGCATTTAGAATAATCCACCAATTTCTTAAAATCAAACACTGTCTAGAAATATACATCGCAATTGTTTTTACGATGATGATTTTAATCATTGTCAGATATCATCTATAACAATTATTGTCTCAACTATATCACGTCCCTACTGTATCGCGCCCTCACTGTGCTAACATTTTTTTATGGAATTAATTAGCAACATTTTTTTTTAAATCTCATGCTACTATAATAGTACATTGGATTACAAAAGCTAGTTTTTAGATTATTATAATGTTTGAAGTTATTATTTTTTTGAACAATCATTCAAGAATTATTAGGTTGGGAGTCTATTTTATTTGTCACGAAACCATTAATAGCTCTTTTAGTAATATATGAATTATACAAGGACAACACAGTACTCTGATAGGACCCTAGTGAGAATGCACATTGCAGTAGTTTTATACATGTGTAAGATTATTGCAACGGGAAATCACTATGATATTTAAATAAAAAACCAACAAACATTTTTTTATAGATCCGTGTCATTTATTATTTTAATTGATGACAGTTACATATATTTTAAGAATAAAATTATTTTACTGTATTCTAAGTCCTGAATTTTCAATGAAATATTTCATTTACAATTTAAGCTTCAAATTTTAATTTAATTATGATATAATAAATATGAAAGTATCTTTCGTCACTTTTTTCAGGTCCTACTGGTGGATCGGTTTTGCTCAACGATACGTCAAAATATCATACATTGCATTTAGTTTCTATTTCAGCTTCTTCATTCGCATTTGATGGTATTTCTATTAACAAAATATTGTGTAGCTCCTATATATAAATATATTTCTATAGGTCCGATAATTGGTTTCGGAGGAAAAAAATTGTTCATTTCATCATTGACGTTTAAATTATTAAAAAACGTCCAATTCTTAATTGCTTCTTTAAGTTTGTCATAAAAAATTTCTATTTCTGTTTCTTCTAATGATTTATTTGATTGTTTATCATATTATATTCTTTATTCTCAGAAAAATTGCTCATGATTTCTTTTAAATCAGAAATATTTATATTGTGATGAAATCAATGATACGCTTTATTAAATTTTTTACCGTCCAAATTATGTTGGATTGTCTGCCATAATTGTAATCTTACTAAAATTAATGAAGTACTTGGCGGATTTTCGAACAAAAATTTTAATTTAGAAAGTTGGTGTTTTTCGTTATTTGTATATGAAATTTTTATATATAAATTAATTTGCTTATAATTAATTTAACTAGCTGAGTTACTGGAAAATTAACTTAATAATTATACAGTAGTATATCTTAGAGAATTATCAGGTCAGATTTCCTTTTTTAGATATTGTTTGGATGGGGTGCTTCAAACTATATGACACTTACCACGACACCTCTATCTATCTCTAAATGGCCTATATCAGGAAAAGAAGTGAGGAATTCATTATTTCTCAAAATAAACCACACTTATTGTCTATTTCGTCGCGCAACAACGAATCCTTATATTATATAACAATCCTTATCATGAAGATAATAAATATAATAACGCCGTTGCTGTCGGCACAACTAAAATAAAATGTTTATAAAATATACAAATATTAAAAAAAAAGGGAGTACCGTTTTTTAAACATTACAATCTCCAGAAAAATAAAAAACCAATAGTTTTAACAGTTGACGAATTGGAAAAGGTCAACTTACAAACTATTTTTAAATTATTTATGATTCATTAGTTATAAGTATCAAGTATTACTTATATGATAAATCACTTTAAGTATTTTATACTAAACTTATTCATATTATATGGTCTTTAGACTTCATAGAGTATCGGAAGACAGGAGGAATAAATTCCCAAAAGTTGATAAATTAATTTTAAATACAAAAATAATTTTTATAAAAGCACCTATTTGGTTAATAAAGTTTAAAGAAATGTGCCCAAATTTAAATTTACCGCTATTTCCTGTTAGCACTCTATAATGGCATAATTTAAGAAATGGCATAGAAGTTATTGGTGCAATTTATTAGCAATAGCTACTCAAAATACTTAAGAATTATTTAAAGATAACCCTATTCAGAAATAATTGTTAATTATTTTATCTAATTTTGTGTCCTATAAACAATTATACAGTTGAAAAAAACTGGTTTCAATCTCACAGAAAGTTTTGATTTAGTTCAGAATGTTGGAAACAAATTAAATGGAGGAGGAATCGGCACAGAATTTTGCGGATATCAAATTTTGGTATTTTTAATCAAATAATCCTGGAAATGCTTAGATTAAAAGCGGTAGCAAATGGGGTCGCAACACAGCGTGGATATGGCATAGTACGTACTATGAACAGATAAAGGGTCAGATTTATATAAAAAATATACAAAATGATAGGTAAATACCTCACGTATCACGTATAAAAAAAAATTATATTGATTTGGTCATTTTAAAAACGTTGTGGCAGTTTTAAGTAAAAAATTTGTAATTTTTTTGGAGATTTTCTTCATTTACGAGTAATGAGGGAAATTTTTTATATCAAAAACTCTTATTTTAATTCAGTGGCTACACGTTTTCATAATATTTTGATTGAATTAAATGTTTGTAAATGTGGAAAAAATTTACGGGGAACGAAGGAAATTTTTTTAATTTTTAAAGATTATGTCTTCAACTAGATACGATTTTTGATACATTAACGTATCTTTGAAAGAAATCGTTTCGGTGAGAGCTGAGAAAAATAGACGACTGACATAAAAAAACACATAGTAAAATTTATACTTTCTCAACTTCGTATCGAAGCTAAAAGTATAAGGAATAATTAACAGTGAAATTGTTAAAAATAATAATCATGGTATAGAAGAGTTGACATGAAGTTGTCTCGTTTTTTAAATACGTATTAAAATCTTGGGATGCAGAAAAAAGTTGTGTCCAATAAAATTGCGCTTCGCGATGATCACAAAAATTTATATTTTGCAAATATAAAAACGAATTTTGTTACTTTATATTGGTATTCATTTAAAATTAGTTGTTTTGTTTTTTACATTGTTTCAATTAAACTATAGATAATGGTTTGCCAAATATGTAAACGTAAGTGAAGTGTTATTTTATTTTTATATTATTTAATTGTTTTAAGATATTTAATTTTTGTTATTTTACATGAATATTTACTATATTTTTTGCATAAAAATCCGGGCTTTAATAAATATTCAAAATAAGACTACTTTGAGATTCATTTTTCAAAAAGTTTTTCATTTTATTAGCAAGTAGATAATTCTTATCATCGGTAGAGGCTCTTATCGTTAAGTGCTATCAAAAATGTTTGAATTATTTTAAAAAATAAGTAAATTTTATTTATGCTTAAGAATTTTTTTTATTTTAAAATACAAGAAAGTCTACATTCTGATTCAATTTGGTAAGTTATTTTTATTTAAAATGTCAGTATTACTGTAATACGACGTAAACTACGTTTAAACTTAAATGTAGTTTTTAATTGCACATGTTATGAAATACATACAAAAAACAGAATAATAATTTACATTTTTGGATTCAATGATAAACGGTAAATTATCTTTCAATTTAATTATTATGTGGTTTACAAAATACTGTAATCCTCTTCAAGTTTTTTATAGACATATTCTGCAGCAGGTACACATTCAGCATAAATAATACTTATTGGAGGATAATATTTGTCAATTTTTGGGTCAATGATTAAATTCTGAAAATAATCCCATGAATCAATTTCTGCTTTAAGTTTTTTCCGAAAAAGGTCCGTCTCTGAAATTTCTACATCAGATTCTTCTACGGATTCTTCTGGCAATTCTTCTTTATTATTATTAAGTTTTAAGTTTAAAAATAACTCTTCAATCCAAGTAAAACAGTCACATATCGAATCGAATTTCTTATTACTCTTTAATTCTTCTTCACTAGGGTATTTTTTATTAAATACTTCGTTATCATAGAATAATAATTTATATAGATATTTTTTAAAATTCTTTAAAAATCGGGCAACCTTTTCCTTATCATCATTGGTATAATTTGTAGTTTCAGCAAATTTTGGTCCATATTTTTCTAAATCAGAAATATCTATACCATAGTTATTCATGAACAATATTATTTTTTTCGTGGAACGTATTACCATACCCATCACCTTAGTTGGTTCTTCTATATACAGTGCGCGGTCAACATAAGTGACCAGCAAGTACAAATATTTATACGACCTGATTTTCATAGCCAAGTGATATTGCTCCATCAAAACATTGCCACCGTTTATTTCACCCAAAATCATATTTTCCGGAACGTTCACAATTAAATCATATTCCATAATCTTTCCATGAGGAACTGTATCCCAATCAATTGTACTTGAAAATTGACAAAATACTGTAAGCAATATGATTGAGTATAATGTTGAATTCATCGTACTTATTTTTTCCAAATATTCATAAAATATTTAACAGTGGTAAAACAATAAAATTAAAACGAGAAATTCATATGATAACTGTATGTAAATAATTTTTTTTAGTAAAAAATGTCAAGTATTTATATAAAATCGACTATACGCAGTTCCTTAATCAAATAATAAGTCTAAAAAAAAATTTATAAATAGTTAATATTACATATTTTAATCTTATTGATATTCATACATTTTATGGCTATAGTACATTATAGATAAAAAAATTTATTTAAAATAATTTTATTAGTAAATAAGTTAAAAGTTTAAGCAGAAAATTTGACAAACAAAAATAATATTAATTATTTTTATAATACAAAAAGAGATAAAAAAATAAGTTTTATGTTCAACTGGGGTGATTTTAGCTTCAATGTGAAGCTAATATAGTATTATATAATAATAAAAAGAAATGCCCAATTTTTTTGGACATTTTTTTTATCACTTCTTGCTCTCGGGGTTCCTACTGCACCAATTTCGTTCAATTATATCTAATTGAAGACGTTATCCTTGAAAATTGAAAGAAAATCCTAACTTTTTTTTTATGAACAAATAAAAATTAGAAATGTTTAACATTAACATTAATGTTCATTTTTCCAAATTTTATTTTATTTTTGCAATTTAAAAATCAATAGCTTTTTTTTTACAAAAGCTGGATTAATTCAAAATATTCGTAAATTATATAATAGACAATTATCTTTCTATTAGTATAATTACTTCGAAATCCCGCCAAAAAACCTAAATTCAAGACCATATGGGAACTTTAACAATTATACACGCTTTGCCCACTTACTAGTTTCCTCTGCTATAATGAGATTGAGTCAGGTTGAGAGACAGTGTAAAACCCAACCTGTCAAATATTAAAGACCATATATATTTGGGATAAAGCCTAAAGAGATGATGATATCTATTAAAAATAATAATATTAAAAACCAAAAGGTTCTATAGTACCATATTGCTCTGTAAACAACAATCTGAACTCTTTTATTTTTTACAAATTCATTTGGTGTCTAATATTTAAATTATGCAAACATTATATGTTTTCTATTAATTCACCAAACAAATTTTAATTATAACCCGCGTTTTGCATATTTTAGTTTATAATGTATCTTCATCAAATATCTACATGTAAATGGAACTAGTCGGGTGTATATTATGACCATTTCACTGGTCCATAGCTCTATATTTCCATTGAATAATAATACTGAGTAATTCGGCTACTATTCTGTTGTGATGGAACTTCGTCCAGCTTAAAGCTGACGGTTGTTATTAATTATCGATTATTACAATCTATTACTATTTTCTGGATGAAAATAATCGATATTAATGTACAAGTACAACTGATGAAATACATATACAGAGTGATTCTTTTATCGCTAGCTATTCATCGTAATTGTTGATTTATTCATTTAAGCTCATAAAATGTATATGGTATATTTTACACACATTTCATAATATGATTTCGTTTTATGATTTTAATATGTAATAAATAAATTTCTTGTATAATGATTCATATTCTAATAATTTAAATAATGAATTGAATAGTAATAGTAAATTAAATCGTCATAAAAATTCATATACATATATTAATTTCATATATGCGTATAAATGAGTCAATTAACATATAAGCTCATATTAACACCAAACGTGTGAACTTTAAAAAAAAAAGGTCGTAAAACGGTGAAAAATGAACGTATTGAATTGATTTTTGTATGATATCTCAGAAATGTCATACGACGTGTCTGGTGAAAATTTTAAAACCTTAAGTCGTAAAACATTGGCGTCAGCGACTGTTTTCTCGATGACGGTCAAATTTTAAAACGCTCACCGGCGAGCGCCAAAAATTTTCCGACCTTCGTCAATAATTTTCCCGGAGTCTTGTAACCGAGTACTTTCGTTGAAAAAAAAGAAACTCGAAAATCCGAGCACGCTAAGTAATTTTTTCCTTGTTCTATTATATAATAAGATATAATCAAACTGGATTTATTGAAAACATCGATAATATAAATTTAAATATATCCTTATGGATTTTATATTTTTTTTAATTTAGTATATATTATAGGCTCAACAAAAACATAATTTTTGAATATACTAAAATAATATTTTCCCATTCTAAAGATATTTTTATGGGGGAATTTTTGCAATTTTTTAATTTTTTGGTCAGACTAAGTCCTTTACTTACTTTATAGTTGCGCTTATCAGACGCATCTCTGTGAAGGGAGCAATGAAGGCAATCGACCCTATACAATGAAATTTTTTCATTAAAAGAAAATTATAATAAGAGTAATATGTACACATATTACTCATATAAATTAGAAAAACAATTTATAATATATAAATATTTTTTCATATTTGTTCATGTGCACATAAACAGATGTCGCCATTGCTAACCGATCTTTTTAAGTAAAAGATAATTACACTTTGTTGTTTAATTTAGCTATAATTTATTTTTATGCTGTATGTTCATCGATATGGTTTTTTATAAATAAAAAATAACGATACAAGTAGAAAATGTCTTAATAACAATTGTGAAAAAGTAATTTTCGTCTAATATTATTAGATTTATTGTATTGTATTATTAGTCATGAATATAAATATAATTTATTTCTAATCTCACACAGGCTGGCAACATCAATTATAATAGATAAAATAAGGTTTACTTTTTTGAGTAAAAAAAGTTTAAAAAGCTAAATGAAAAAATATTATTTTAAGATTAAATGGAAAATGGTTCAATAAAATGTTGACTATTCGTTAACCAATTTTTTATTACTTTTTAGATATTACCATTTGAAGATTTAGAATAGATGAGAAGTGGGGTAGTCTTTAGCGACGTTCCATTTTAACAAATACAGATAAGAATTCTTCTACGTTCGCACCCCGCTGGGCAATCACTACACATTATAACAGCTTATAAAATAAGAAATTACTCTTTATCGGCCTATGAAAATATATTTTAACACGCTTATATTAGTTTCACATGTATGTTTGTTGTTTGTTTGTAAGTTTGTAACTCCCGCGGCACGTGTTATTATGTCGCGTATGACCTTGAGACTAGACTGTCGTAACGCATTCACCCCACCCCGCTGACCACTCGTAGACAACAATATTTTCTAACCCGTAGACGCGCGCGTGTCATCAATTATATATATGTATAACAAATTTTTATTGTGATTGACACGGCCCCGCGTCGTTTCGTTATACACGATGCCACACGACTCAGGCCACCTTTATCAGCCGTCGCCCTATTTTATGAGTATTTGTCTGACCAAAAAAGTCCAGCAAGTGCCGCACGGCCGACGACGTCCCGCCGTTAATGTTTTCGTAGTCTTCTTCTCGTTGTGAAAGTGATAACGTCGACCAACCGATCCGCACCCGCGCACCGTCGCCTACAACGCCGCTAACCTTTTGTCGCCCAAGGATCACGCCGGACATCGCGTCGTCGACGGGGAGGCCGTATTTATGCGGAAAAAAAATGGGCGGAACATGAATTATCCGGAAAAAATATGTCCGGAACGTATATTACTAGAACTGTATAATTACGGAAACTTTAAAATCCGGACTGTAAAATTCAGGATCGTAAAATCCCGGACCGTATAAATACGGAATACAAGATGCCTGTCCGTAGATTACCGGTCTTCTAAAATTCGGAATGTAGAACGCCGGACCGTAGAAATCCGGAAAATATTGTTATGAGTGGTTCTCAATATGCTCTCTCGTTCTATATAGTTTTATTCCATGAATACCTACTGAAGCACGGAGATTCGGAATGAATTTTCAGCATGACAAAATTATTATTAATTGTGTTTTAAAATTATTATTGTATAGAACAAATTCAAGTTGGACATTTGTTTTTCATATCTTCTATTAATGGAGATTTCTGTTCGATTTCGATCATTCTTAAGATAAAATATCAATTTTATATTATTAATATTCCTAAATTCAATAGTGATTGCAATAAGTGTTTTTTTAATAAAATCAAAGTAACATAATTGACAAACATATTTTAGATTTTATTCTTAAAAAAATAAAAGTACAAATAATGAAAATAATTTACATCCCGGTGTGCAAAAATGAGTTAATGAGACGAAAAGTAAAAGGCTCGCGGCAACTTGCGATATTGAAGTAAAAGTTTGTTAATTTCTTAGGAACGTTATTTAAATGCCAAACGCTCGGTTTCAGATACAATATAATACTTATGTATATTACAAATACAACTTTAAATAGAAGTTAAT
>NW_026099572.1:34125179-34129675 GCF_025091365.1 Daktulosphaira vitifoliae | reverse complement strand
GTATAACAAATTTTAATTGTGATTGACACGGCCCCGTGTCGTTTCGTTATATACGATGCGCCACGACTCAGGCCACCTTTATCAGCCGTCGCCCTATTTTATGAGTATTTGTCTGACCAACAACGCGCGTTATACGCCGCGGTGCAAAGTCCAGCAAGTGCCGCACGGCCGACGACGTCCCGCCGTTAATGATTTCGTAGTTCACTCGTGTACTGTCGTCATCTACGCTGCTAACCTTTTGACGCCCGAGGATCACGCCGGACATCGCGTCGTCGACGCCAGCGAAAGTGACGCAATAATATGCGAAGATCATATATTCTTACCGCCACCGCTAATATTAATATATATATGCATGTATATATATATATATATTAATATTTATATATACGTATATGTTAATATTCATTTATATATCCCTACAGCCGACGCCACTGCCGCCGTATTTACCTCGTGTATAACGTTCCTCCCGCCACGCCCGCCCACAAAACACGGCTATACCTCGTGCATGATATGTTAACGTACTTATGTGTCTTTACATGTATATATATATATATATATTCTAATTACTATTAAAACTTATATATTAATACACTTTATTCTCATTAAGTGATATGTAGTGTATTCATTCCGATTACGGGGGATGATTCTCGTATCGTCATTTTTCGTCACTACCTCCACGTTGCGCACTTGCTGCTTTCCTTGGATGTGGTAGCCGTTTCTTAGACTCCCTCTCCGGAATCGAACCCTGATTTCCCGTTACCCGTTATAACCATGATATTGATATTAACTACTATCATAACATGAAACTAAAAAGTAAAAAATNGTAGATGGAAAAATTATTTGTTTACTATTAAATGAAGAATGGTCTAAATAAATATAGTTTAAAAAAACACGCTTTTAAAGCACATCGAACTAAAAAGTTCAAAATAATTTTTAAAATAAGCTTAAAACAATAATGAACGAAAAGTACTAGTATTATTGTGAAAAAAAGCGTGGGTGCTTTATGCCATATTTTTTGTATATTGAGAGCCTGACGCTTTTTTCACAATAATACTAGTACTTTTCGTTCATTATTGTTTTAAGCTTATTTTAAAAATTATTTTGAACTTTTTAGTTCGATGTGCTTTAAAAGCGTGTTTTTTTAAACTATATTTATTTAGACCATTCTTCATTTAATAGTAAACAAATAATTTTTCCATCTACCTTTCTAAAGTTATCCCTAAAATCGTATACCCTTAAGAATAATATTTTCCTACAATAAACTTGAAATATAAAATGGGGAGTAGTACATTTTGACACGACGTACGTCGTAAGACAAGAAAAAGTAGTCGACACCGGTTTTCACAAATAGTAACGTAGAGCCGTTTATTGTTGTTTACGACAGTCACTAAATTAATTAGTCTAAATTTAATAAGAGGATATGATAAACGTACGTCGCACAAAGCAAAATATATAAAATCTACAGAGTTGCACAGAAAAAAAGAAAAAACGTTGTTCAGAGTATTCTGCGATCTGAGTCGGTCGGTGTCACGAAGATGACTTTTTTAATTGAGGCGAGTGGTCAACGGACGTGTGGCACTTGCTGGACTTTGTACAGTGGCGTATCACACGCGGTATTAGTCAAACTACCTTATACACATAACAGCTGTTTGTAGGACGACGATTGATAAAGATTGCACGGGCACAGGGCTCCGTGTATCAAGAAGCGACACGGGACCTTGATAAATCACGTTGTACAGAATGGACCAGATAGTCTCCAGTGCACACTATGCTAAAAGTAAGAGATACTAAGATACTGATACTAATATATGATGTATACTTGTCAGATCCTTGTCTGAAAAAACATAACATGGTCATATTTAGCATGTAAATAATGAAGAATAAATTTGTCTTATTCACTCTTTTGTTTGGTCACTTGATATATCAAGTTTACAAGTTAATTTAATTTGTATAGAACATTTACTTCAGTTTTAATTATAAATTATTAAATAGGGGTAGCGGGGCTAGTTATTACACGTTTTATATTCTTATTTTTAGTAATTTTTCATCAACAGTTATCAAAATTTTTATAAATTAATATTAATTTATATATTCTAAGCTGTCATAAAATAAAAATTTGTATTTTAAGTACTAAAAAAATATGTTTAACTTCTGCAAATCAATATTTTAACATATTTTTCCAAGATGGTGTTGTTTCATAGAGAGGGCTTGTTGTTCCAGTATACTTTTATATTATGTATTATTTAATTTTTTTATGGGTAATAAATATTACTCAATAATACTGTAACAATTTGTTACCATAAGATTGTAATAACTAGCCTCATATGGACATTTTTCGTATATAAAATTATTACACAAAAACGTATTATATTTTTATGATTTCAAAATAGACCATAAAATAGTATTATTTTATGAATAAATATTTAGTACCATACATATTTGATCTTATATTTTGGGTACTGAAAAATAAAAAATAAAATGTCTACTAAATTTTACTAATGACCACAAAACATAAAAATTCAAATGAATATTGATTATTGTATGATTAATATTTTCACAAAATATTTGAAACATTAATTTATTTAATAAATCTGTTATAATTAATTTGAATTATATATAATTCAAAATTAAAATATCCCAATTGTAACAACTTGCTAATAATATGAAGTATTATACATTTGTACTTCTTGAAATAATTATATAATCTATTATGTATGTGTCTTTTATTATTAAAACTGAGAATATTTGTTAAAAATAATAAATATTCAAAATATTTTGCCTTAAAAGCTATGAGTATAAACTTGTAAAAAATCGAGAATAAGTATTCCAAAAATCATATTATCAACATCAATGCTAAATGCATATTGGTACCTAAACTGAAAATATATCATAATTTTTTTATTTTTGATGTTTGAAAAATCCGGACTTATCTAAACCAAAAGTAATTATTTTATGTTTAAAGTACATTGAATTATCTTTATTTATAACTAAAGATAATACAACGATACAAAGATAATACTTTAACAGAAAAAAAAAGAATAATTATCTAAAATTTCGACTTTCAAGAGTTATGGGTATTAAGTAAATAATAATACACTATAAATTAAAAAATGTATTTTATGTAATTCTTTTTAGCTAACATATTTGTGGTATAACAGTTTAAAATATAATTTTACCAATAGCATATGGTAATTTAATTTAAGTTCTTGATTTATTTTTATTAAAAAAATCAATGAATCAAACAACTTGTTCAAACAAAGTTTGTTAATTATAATCTTTAAAAAATACCTAATTTTCAATAGCAAAAACCAATAGATTACATTTAATGATTGTAATAACTAAAAATAAAGTTGATGGGGATGGTATTAATAAAGAATAATGATAATGGCATCATCCGTAAAGACATAATAAATAAAAGTATTTTGTTTCTAGTTATTACTTGATTAGTGTAGTTAGTGTATTATTACAAGCGATGGGAAATATCGAATAGTAACTATCGAACTATTCGATAGTCATTCAAAAACTATTCGAATAGTAAAAATATTCGATAGTTACACGATTTATTCGAATAGTTTTTAAAATATTTGATAGTTTATGCTAAAAATAAAATATTCGGTGGTATAAACACAATTCAAATAATTAATCGATAGTTAAAAATGTTTGAAAATACCTATCACTAATTTTTTTTATTATTAATTGTGTCCTATTTATAATCGTAGTACCCCGAATAAAAAGTTTTAAACAATCCTATTTAGATCGTTAGTGTTATTAAAACAGCAAAACTATAAATCTAACTATAATTACAAAAAACCAATATTTTAGAAAATTTAACTTTACATATTTTTTTTAAGAAACATTTTGTTGTAAAATGATTATTTCGAAAATTAAGAATGATTTTTATTCAAAAAAAGAATTTTATTAAATTATTTTTTTATTTTATTTTTTTGAACAAGTAAAAATAATTTTAGAAAATTTTTGTAAATACTATTTTAAAAGAAAATATTAAAATCTATAATTTATATTCTATACATTGTTACGCTAAGTGTGTTAGTTTTAAAAATAATAATTAAAAACTGAAAAGTTACCTTTTTGAGCGAATTTTCAACTCTGATTCGGACCTGAAGGAGCAAGTTATTAAAACCAAATTTTACACAAATAACTTTCATATAATAAAAAACCCAACCTAGCACAGGGTGGTCGCGGTACAGTGGTGCCGTGGTATAGTTGGATCAAGTATAATGATATCTGACAGTGATTAAAATCACTATCAAAAATAAACGCTTCGATGCAAATCTTTAGATAGTGTTTAATTTTAAAAAAATTGGTGTTTTATTCCAAAAGCTACTTGATCTGCTGGTTCCTTATTAATATCTCGATTAAGATAAAGTATGTCGAATGAAAAAGGGTTTATTAAAAAATATTATTTCTCATAAAAAAATTGTGTGGATCCATAAACTTTTCAATAAGTTATAGCATTATAAAGTTAAATATAATAT
>NW_026099572.1:34100606-34125121 GCF_025091365.1 Daktulosphaira vitifoliae | reverse complement strand
AATTTTCACACAAAAGCATGATTCGGAAGCCGTTTTCACCATGATGACAAGTCCAGAGGTCAAATTTTTTTTCACATTAAAGTATATTACATTAGCTTTAATTTAAGATATATATAAAAGTGTCAGACCTTCCGGAACATTTTCAAAAGTTAAGTTGAAAAAGTTAATTTTTTGTGAAAAAGTTGTCATTTTAAATCCCCCCCTGTGGGCAGAAAAAAGGTCAAATTTACAAAAAAAATATACCAAATAATAGGTAAAGACATCAAGCATCTATATAAAAAAAAATTATATTGATATGTTCATTTTTGAAAAAGTTACAGCATTATTAAGTTAAAAATATAAAAAAAAATTATTTTACAAAAATCGTAATTTTTTATTAACTTTGATGTCAACTTTCACCACGAAGACAAGTCCAGAGGTCAAATTTTTTTTTTTCAAATTAAAGTATATTACATTAGCTTTAATTTAAGATATATATAAAAGTGTCAGACCTTCCGGAACATTTTCAAAAGTTAAGTTGAAAAAGTTAATTTTTTGTGAAAAAGTTGTCATTTTAAATCCCCCCCTGTGGGCAGAAAAAAGGTCAAATTTACAAAAAAAATATACCAAATAATAGGTAAAGACATCAAGCATCTATATAAAAAAA
Source organism: Daktulosphaira vitifoliae (assembly GCF_025091365.1). NCBI lineage: Eukaryota > Metazoa > Arthropoda > Insecta > Hemiptera > Phylloxeridae > Daktulosphaira > Daktulosphaira vitifoliae. Next base: position 34,124,475 of record NW_026099572.1, on the reverse strand, counting down.
AATTATATTGATACGTTTATTTTTGAAAAAGTTACGGCATATTTTAGTAAAAAAATTCGAAAATTAGCGATTTTTAAATTTGTAATTTTTTTGGAGGTTTCCCCCATTTACGGGGAACAAGGGAATTTTTTTCAATTTTTAAGGGTAATGTCTTCGACTAGATACGATTTGTGATCTTTTGACGTATCGTTGAAAGAAATCCGTTCGGTGAGAGCTGAGAAAAAGTGGTAACAGACACAAAAAAAAAAAAAAAACACATCATAGTAAAACCAATACCTTCTCAGCTTCGCATCGAAGCTAAAATAAAATTGGCGGGTATGGAGATCGATCAATGAAAGTTAATAAAATAAGAACTACCCTTATATATACCTGCGACTCACTGCAGTTCATTTTTTATAATGCTATAACTTCTGAAATATTAGTAAAATGGTACTTTTTACTATTATTAATTGTATAATAATTTATTTTAAGTATTATTATAAGTATTTATCTTCTTATTATAATTAAGTGTACTTAATAAAAATTTTAGATAGAACTAATCGAATATTTTTGGAAACTATTAGTTAGCCCATTTGAATATATTTTAAAACTGTTCGATAGTTTATGCTAAAAACACACTATTCGGTTGTATAAAAACAATTCGAATAGTTATTCGATAGTTTAAAATATTCGAAAATGCCCATCACTAATTATAACTACTCTTACCTCATATACCTTTGCGGTAAAGCACGATTCACAGTGTAGATGGGAGAAAAGAGTAGTGTGGGTTTATTAAACGTTAAATAAGAAAACAGATTATTATATAGGCGTATAATGTGAATGATTAAATAATTATTTTAGCAAGAAAATATCTTAAGTTAGACTACAAACTTGTAAAGAAGAAGAGACACCAAATCACAATATAAGTATTAAAAAATAAGTAAAAAGACTGCAAAATAAAAGAAGGAGCAAAGCATCCTTGACGGATGTCAAACGATGGACCAGAACCCATGTAAACAAAAATTTAATTATTACACGTCTTAGCGGCGTGGGTATGTTGTAGGTGTGATGCATTGATTTAATTAAGTCATATAAAAGAATATTACATGATAATTTGATTTATATTCAACTGACAAACATTCATATAAATCTAATTATGATTTCATATAATACTTATTAATTTATATATTTTCATCAAAATAATTTGCATAGTTAGTTTAACTTTGTGTCTAATATATAGGCTTTCTATTCTATGTAGCTACATTCATACATATAAATACATATTGCAAATGTATCGCTCAACTGGTAACATATTTTAGTAATTAAACACATAGAGCACACGAAAAAGAATTTGTTTGAAATAATAAATACATATTGAATAAAAAATAAAAACTTAAAATGTATATAATAAGTTAAATTTTTATAAATTATAGAATTTTTTGAAAAAATTAATAAATTAATAGGATTTTCAAGTTTAAAAAGAAAACCTGTAAACTATACTAAAGAGAAAATTATCTACTATTAAAAACGTGAATTAATTCAATTGTTTTGAATTCATTTGGGTAATATTGTTGGAAGCAATGACAATTCCTATCCGTCGCTTATTAAGTTTAATTCACTTCTCAGGTATACAAATAATTGCAAGATGCGGGTAATCTAGTCGAGTGGGAGAAACCGGTCGTAACGGTTTTCACTTGCAAACCTTGTGGCTATAGACCTCGACCGAAGAAATACTGAACATTCAGTGTACTCTAAGTATTTATTGGCAAAGTAGTGTGATTGGCGTGTACAGTGTAGTGACCATACATCAAATTATCTTATCACGTGTATTTCGGAGAAATTTCTTTATGTCAATATAGGTGTATTATTGAATCATTACAATTTTATTGTGTCGAGACTCAATCGTCTGTTTCGTTAATACATGTACGTAATTAAATTATATTTTATCAAAAAAACTTATAATAATGATTGTTTATTGTTTACATACGATAAGATTGGTATATTGTAAAATGACATAATATTCTCATTTATATATTATAAATTATTGAAAAGGTGGATAAATTACTTATTAAATTAAATAATATACTGACTTGATTAGAAATTTGCCTAATTTAACAATTAGGATCATTAAATTCGGAGCATAGGCAAATATACTTGTATAAAATTAAAGAAGAAATTTTTTTTAAATCATTTTTAGAGTTCTAATTTTTGTGTTGTTTTTTGAGATATGTACATTATATTAAATACTAATTAATGTATAATAAAATGTCTATTTTGAAAAATAAAACATTTTAAAAATCTTAAATTTATAAAAATTCTATTAGCTTAATAAGATAATTGACTGCTGTACGTCCGTAACACCGGCTATTATTAAAAGTGAAAGAATTATGAGAAAAGTAAAATGGAGCATTTGTTATTTTAAATAAGTGAATGATGTTATCAATTGTATAATTTCTACAGATGTTAAAGCGTAATAATTAACTATATTTAAAGTATAAATTAAAATTTTACGTAAGAATAGAAGTTTAAACGTTCATAATGAATTCGATTTAATGATAAAATCGTATTAAACAAAAAAATGTAGTAAAGTAATTAGAAAGTGATGATTCGTGTAAGAGTGCGGGGGATACATATTATCCACAAATTATACTAATGTTTTCATTCTCGCTCCTATAGAAATATTTGAGGTTAATTTATTTTTCATATTGTTACAAAATAAAATCGAATTGTGATAATCAAATAAAAATATTATATGAATGAATTAAAAAATAAAATTTATTTTACTACTTATGACTTTCAACTTTCAAAAGTACGATTAATTTGATAGTAATGTTCATAATAAAAAGTTCTACTTTTTGAAGGGGCTGCTCAAAAAATCAACAAAAAAAAAAAAATCAATAAATAATTTTTTCTATGCTACTGAACAGTAGACTATACATATTGTGTATTGATAATAATTATTATTAATATTAAAACTATATAATTGATTCAGATATCAATATAATATAGTTATAAATTTTAAACACTCTCTAGATCTCTTTCAATTATAATTAAATTACAGGAAAAACCGAACCAATGCAGAACAAAAAGGCACGTTCCAAAGGGTCTTATCAAAATTTAGCGGAATCTTTAGAAAATAAAAATAGTATCAATCCAAACTTCGGCAGTTGGAAAAACGACGAGGAAAATATACATAATGGGGACTGCTCATTTCCTGTGGACGTTAGTCAATATTTAAATTTTTTTTTTTTTTTATTATATATTAAGAAGTATGCTTCAGTATTTAGGGTGCGTTGAAGTAAACGTTTTAGAATTGAGAAATTCGAAATTTTGTCACAGTTATTTTGAAAAATTGATTGTAGAACAAGACCAAAGAATTTTGAATGTAATTCCATCAATTTTGTGGGTAACCGAATACGAACTGAGATTAGTCGAGAGCCAATCAAAAGTTAGTCAAAGAAACCAAATGTATTCTAGCCATATGTAGAGTAATTTTTTTAATATTAGCCACTATTAAAATTTTATGTATTTCTTTCTTATTATAACTCACACTTTACCACCATTCTATATTTAAAAATAATAATAACTTCCAAAATAATAGATTAAAAATTAGTATAGAACCGTTATTGATTTGATTAGATCATTTTTTATTTTATAAGCTAGTTAAATTTTTATGTTGCTATTAAAAAAAAATAATGTTGACGCTCTTAAAACGTATCAGGGGTAAATTAAAAAAATATTTAATAATTAATAAATCTAGAAATATATAAAATTTTAAAATACCTAAAAGAATTTTCTTAAAAAAATCATAATTTTAAAGGAAAGCAAGTGGCTAATTTAAAAAAAATCACTCAGTAGTTTTCTGAAAAATATATAATTGACTTTTTTAATGTGTTGTTTTTTTTAGAATTTAATATTTGCTCACATTATTGGTGATATCTATTTTTGTTCGTCGGTCGCTGAAAATCCAAATCGTTTCTTTTATACGTGCAAAGATTCTCGCAGCGATAAATGGTACTGTCACTTTTTTTTAGCCAATGAAGGCTGTTCGGTATGTTTTTTAATAAGTTATATCGAAGTCTAGTTTGATTTTATTAAATCAAATTTTTTATTAAAATTACAGGGCGATCGATTGTGCCGAGCAGTGGGAATTTCGTTTCGGGAATGTCTCAGGAGAAAAATTTTACGTGAAAATTTACCGGCAGCTAATCGAGCAAATCGATGTATCGGTTAGATACAGAACATATTTTATTGACTACTTTAGTACACTGTAATGTTATTTCGTCATTATTAAAACCGTTTAAATAAAACGGTAATTTATCATTTTTTAAACCCAAATAGGTAATTTTAACGGCTTGTGACGACATCAAATAATTAACTTCGCGTAAATGTAATATACCCATAGATAATATGTATTATGCTGATCAATTTTGCGAAACAGCATTTTATAACCTACCAGATCTAATGAAATATCTTTTAATTTGACTGTATTATTCATTACTTTTTATTGTAATAAATTTATAAGGCTTGCCACTTATAGCTAACATATTTCAAGAATTATGTTCATTTTATATAAGTTTTACTGACAAAATACAATTTTAATGAATAAATTTAAACTGTTTTTTTTGTTTTACTTCATATATTTTTGTAAACAAGCACAATAGTTCAATTATTGTTAGATCTGATGTTTAACAAACTATACTTATTATAATATGTTTTAAAGAAATGAAGGTTGTTTCAATTAGATATCAATAATAAAATAGTGGTTGAAATTTTTTTTATATTAAATTCTTACAAGATAATAGGATATGATAATAGGACATGCGTGTCAAATATGAAGTCTTATAACACGTTGTAATGTTTTACACAAAAATTGTAACTCCTATTGTATTTTTGTAAATGTTGTGACATGCATAAATTTTCTAAAATTTTATAGAACATTTATTAGGCCTTTCTCATTATATGATCCCGTAATAATATTTCAAAAACGTAAGTAATAAGTTCCAGTATTATAATATAATTTTCAAAGGCAATTGAATTTTTAATAATTTTATTAACACAACTAAATTATAAATAAATTAATAAAGGTTTGTCCGTAAAAAAAATATTCGCTAATCTAACATACAGAAATTATTTTTAAAAAATGGTTAACATTAGAGTGAATTATTTTTCATATGGCAAATAAATAAAATATTTTATGATAGCTAAGTACAAAAATTTGGTTATATACAAATATGTTATAATTAACACTATTTTATTTTTGAGCATTTCTAGTTTTGTTAACGAATTAAGTAGGTAAGAGAGAACGGCGAGCATTAGTCTTTATACATTATTAAGTCATTAGTTATCTACGTAATGACCATGGGTCTTTTTTTATGAATTTCAAACAATATAATAGTCCAATATGTGCGAAAAAGAGAACGATAGTTTTAATAAAATCCTCCATAACCTCAGGATTTGTCAGTGTCCATCCTCTTAATGAAACATTACTCATTAACCTCCCGGCTACAGTCATTGGTATATTTGTCGATAATAATTGTACTAAATAGTGTTGTGCCTCAATTGGCCATATTACACCTAAATAAATTCAAACTTAAAAATCGTTTTAAAATCAAATGTTTATATCGAATTTGTTTACCTCCAACAAATAGTTGACCCATAATACATCCAAGCGCTAAGAATACAACTTCAATGCAATTGTTTGATATTCCGGCACATACTATTCCTGTATAACAATTATCATGATACTTTTATTTCTCAACTGAAGTAACATTAATATTATAAAATTTTAACAATGACTATATTAAACGAGATCAAAATTGTAAATGATGTTTGTAATGAACATTTCACCTAATGTAATCAATTATTTACCATAAAAAAATCCAATCCATCCGACGAAAAAATTTGCAGTAACATATAATAACAGACCACTTGATATTTCTACTGGATTTGAAAAAATCACAAACGAAACAAATACTTGAATGGTAAATTGAGCAGCACATAAAAATATTTGAATGCATAACAATGAAATAATCACTTCTTGAGTTGTAACGCCTAAAGAGTTGATTAATTTTAATCATTAAAACATTGAAATATAAAGAAAATTTTCTTTTACCTGCCAACATAGATCTGTTGAGTAAACCATTAGTCTTTTCAGTTATCATGAAACTTCCGGAATAAATACAAGAAAAGTAGTAGGAAGTTCTTAAAAAATAATAACCAATATTATTAATTTATAAAGCATTCAAAAAGTAACAATTTAATGAATTTAAATAAGTTATCAAATTAAAATAATCAAAAACACAAATTTATAATATAAATTTTATGTTATATTAACAATACAATTACATTAAAATTGTTTTATAATGAATTTGTTTAAACTTACAACGCAATGATAAACGATATTGAGTAATGACGTAGGGTTTTCACCTTTTCTCCAACTAATCTAACGATTTCCTAAAAATTAATTAAGTAAGTTAGTTACTAAAAAAACGTCGACTGTCTGTAATAACATCAATTATCAAGATTGCTGTATTTAACTACAAAAAAATAAATTTTATTCACCATAGGCAACTTGACTAATTTTGCGTTCTTGTTACAATATTTTACTTCTTTGCCTAGAAGTATATTTAAGGCTTTTATGAGGTCAAATGTGATTTGCTGTTTAATCAATAAATCTGTAAATCAAAATTATGTTATGAAGAAATTGTTTTAAAGTGCATAAGGAATTATTATTTTTTACTTCTGTTTGGAATGTGTGAATATAAGACATCTTCATAGGAAAAATCTTGTTCCCTTAGTATGTATTTTCGAATACCCCTCGTAAAATTTTTATGAAAACGTAGATATGAGAATACATTTGACCTTTCAACATCTTTTGCAGTAAAATTTCGATCATTTAATTCTAACTAATTTCATAGAAAATGAATAAATTATGTTATAATATATATAAAAAAAAAAATTGTATTTAATTACTATGTCATAATTTAGAGATTTCAGAATAGAAATTAAATGGCAACTCAAATTGGCATTATAGGTTTTATCAAATATACATCCATTATAATCCATATAATTTGAATTTTTACATTGGCTAAAATTAACTTCGTCATTATTAATGGCAATTTGGCCGTGATCCATTCGACCTCCTACGTTAATGTTGAAGTTAAAAATTTGAAATGTGGGAATCAACAACATATTGAAATAAAATCTAAAAAATGCTTTAAATTAGAAGCTTATTTAATTGGAGCTTAAAAAAATTTTAAACCACTTTACACGTAATCTCTTAATGTCACTAGTCGATTTTTCTTAAATAACGTTCGAATCCTATGTTTAGAGAGGCCACTGTCCATTTTCTTAGTTATTTCATTATTGTTATTATTATTATTATTATTTTTTGAATTTACTTGTTGCGGTCCTGGCTGATCTGTAGTCTAAAATATGAAAATGTATTATTTTATGTATATTTACTCACCTTAACTTATGACCGGCTAAGAATAAAAATGTTCTATGTCATTAATTTTAATATTCTTCAGAATATTTCCAAAATTTAAATCGAAACGGTTTGTATATTTTCTTTAATTATATAGAACTGCTAATCTTTGCCCATGAATATAAATGAAGTACCACGTTATCTTTTTGTTCTTCACAAAGTCTCAGAAATGCTGTTTCCAAATTGTCTGTTTCATATTTTTCCAATACATTTTTTGGTGAAGATTCCTCCAAAATTTTACCATTAATCATCAATCCAATCTATAAAAAGTAATAGTTTATAAGTAACACATTTTTCAAGTGAATGTACTTTTAGATGTTCTACTAACAATGTCTGCTTGGTGCGCTTCTTGTATATAATGCGTCGTGATAATTATAGTTTTCCCTTTTGTTTTGACTAAATTGACAAAATATTTCCAAATGCTATGATCAGATAATACTGTGAAAACATTATTAATTTGTTCAAATCATAAATATAAAAGTACGTACTTGTGACTCAATATTGGATCTAGCCCTACGGTTGGTTCATCTAAAATAATTATTTTTGGGTCGTGCAACAAGCTAACTGCTAGCGATGCTCTTCTGCATTGTCCTCCACTACAACAAACAAAATAATAAATACTAAAAAGTTGAGTAAAATAGAGACCCACGCTGGATTCCTACTACGGGGATTGAGGGGAATTTTTTAACAATTATAATAAACTATTTTTTTTTATTTTTTGGCGTACCATTAATTAGGAAAAATTACATAATTAGGACAAAATAAACTCGTTACATTAAAGCCTAGATGTGTATTGAACAGAGCAAAACTAATAGATTCTCAGTTACACATCAAAGCTAAAATATTTACCTAATGTTAATTATTTATGAAATTATTTATTTTTACCTGAGATTTTTGATATATGAATCAAGAAAATGTAGTTCTAAAACATATTGCAGCTCATTAATTCTTTTGTGTATTAATTTTTCTGACATATTATACAACGAACCATAGAATTCTAAAATCTCGCGTACAGTCAAATAGTCGTCTAGGCTGAGTTCCTAAATAAATAAAAAAGTATAAAATTAAGTTTGACAAAAAAGATAACGTAATTGAAAAAGATCGCTTACCTGAGGCATGTAACCAATATCCGAGCGGTTTTCTGTTTGAACACTTATGGTACCAGAATCTAGACTTTGAAAACCTATTATTGAACTGAGTAAAGTAGTTTTACCGCAACCACTTGGCCCCAGAAGACCATAACTATTTTAATAGAACAATACTAAGTAAACATAGGTTTAAATGCACAATAGTTTTGTATTACTAAAGTTTTAAGTTAATTACGTAGTAGCCCCTCCTAACCCCTAAAAAAAAAAATTATAATCGAAAACGCATAAATGATATATTAAATTTCAAAATAACTACACTATAACTTTTAATATAAAATTATTATAATAAACCGTACAGATTTTAAGCAAATGGATACTTTGAAGCTTTAATAGGGCTTAAGTTTATTATTTTTATTTATTTATAAAATTTATTCCTGCAATGACTATTTTGAAGTGATATATATTTAATTTATATATTTAAGCTTGTTTACCTTAAACAAATTTTACTTTTGACCCCAAAAATCTAGTGGCGTTACTAATTATTATTATAAAATTATCTACTATTAGTAGTAATTACTTAAAACACATTAATATAAATTTTAATTTTAAATTTACTTGGGAGTTTTAATTTCTAATCTTTAGAAAAAGTTTTTTAATATATTTAAATTAGTTTTTGAAATGAATTTAACGCTACTATTTTTTAAGTTGACATTATAAACAATCTCTTAAAATAATAAAGTTGCTGAATTTTTACACTAAATCCTATAATATATGTTTCATTAATAATATTAAACTTAATGTTAACAATTTAAAAAAAACGTTCTGACACTGAATGAGATGATGAAGATATTATTTTTTTGTAATATTATTTTTAAATGACTATATTCAGGATTTATTTTTATAATTTAGAAAAAAATATTTTTGTATTTAATTACTTTGATCAGAATCAAATATCCTGTACTAGAAGAACTTTTTTCCTACAACATGTTTCAATATAAAAAAAAAATTAATGTTATATAATATATTATAAAGAATTGGTCTATTAAATACAAAAATGTATTTTTATTTTAATTACCGAAGTTTATTTGCATATAATGATTTATTATTTTATGAAATAAAAGAAATTGTAACATTTTAAGTACAAATTAAGTATGAAAATTTAAAAATTTAAACTTAAATATTTGTGCCACCTGCCACTATAATTATCTACTGATATAATGAAGCATTAAATGTATATATATATTTAATTAAAATTAAATTGTATTTCTATATCTAAATAATTAATTTAGGAAGTTTATTATGTTATGTTTCTAAGAGTTCTACTTCACTTTCAACTGACTTCAAACTAGTTTTAAAGAAAACCCTATTAAAATTAGTCTAGTCCTAAAAAACTTACATTACATTTTTATTCCAGTTATTATGTAATAAGAAACTTCTTTGTTAAAATATCTAGTTAGTAACAAAGAATGGAACGCAACCATTTATTGCTAATATCTTAGGAATATTCTTAATCCTTATATAGTTTTATATAGACATAAATGATCTCACAATAACCCATTAAAAAAACAAATATACGTGAAAGCGGGCGATCTTTTTGATTTAATAAAAATATTGTCGTGTTTGTAAAATTTTTAGGAAATGTATTAGCCAAGCAATAGCAAATTTTACTAAATTATTACTTCGAAAGACACTAAAATGTTTATATCTAGGTAAGAAGAGAGGTGCTGGATAAAAATGATAAATGTTCTCATACTTCCAACTCATCTCCAATCTATATTTTTAATATGATATTAACTTCCGAAATAACAAGTCAAATGTTGTTATCGAACAGTCAATTTCTTAATTAAACCATTTTATCATTTAAATAATAAAATTGACACTCTCAATAGGCGTACGAGATGAATTAGTAACTGATAAATCAAGAAATATATGAAACTAAAAATAACAAGATTAATTTTCTTAAAATAATTATTATTTTAAGAGAAATCGAGTGTCTAGCATTAAAAGAATTACTTTATACGCAGGATGAGAAATAAAGATCGCCCTAATGGAAATTGTATATGCATTAGGGATGTTCTTATTTTTCAAAATTTAATGCCAGATTAAAAAGTAATATTTAAAAAATATTAATTTACTTTAATTATATTATTGTAATCTAATATCATTACATATTATTCTAATAAAATATTATTGTGTTTAGTTGATATGATAATATCATAAAAAAAGGTAATTAAAATAATAATATTTTTCATAGGTATTTTTGTAGCTTGCTTTTATTTATATTTTTAGTAATTTTTAGGTACCAAAAATGTTTTAGTCAACAACACAAAAAATTTTCCCAATTGCACAAACCATGTTCAATTGAATTTCAAATTATAACCTGATTTAGGCATAATAAAAAAAATTATGTATTTTAATAAACCAAGAGTTTTAATAAAAACTAAAAATGATTTATTTGTTCATGGTTATTATTTAATTAGATAATATAGTTTGATATAAATTAGCTTGCATGAGTAGGTTCTTCTAGTATTAATAGGCAATTCATTTATAAAGGTTATAAATTAATAAAGATTATAATTAAGAACCATATTAACTTATAAAATTCAAGTAATTTAAAAATATGTTGACTTTAAATTCTTACAATTATTAATTTGTTTTACGTAACATACAAAATGTAACATATGTAAATGTTTCAAAATGAAATGTTTTTTTTGTCTTAAATCATTATTTATATGTTTTTTTAATAATCAATTTTTAAATTATTCAAAATATTAAATTACTATAATTATAAACAATTAGGTATTAAAAATAAAACATACTCCTAATGAATGTAATTTTTATATAAGTATTGTTTTTCATTATAAATATTTAAATATGAATATTTAATTCTATTTTATATACTAATGCTAATATGTGCTATTTTTCATAATTATTGCTACAACAAAATCTGTAAATCAAACTGGATAATTTATGTATCAAATACAATTATTGAGAGAAAGCTATCGATAATAATTATGGATACCTTATCAATAATTATTGAAAAGATTAATTTTTAAAAACAGTATAAATTTCTTTCAGAATGTTTAATTTGGTCTTTTATTAACCTTTGTATAAGATCAAACTTAAAGATTCATATTAAAAAATCCATCCATGTATATCACATCATATTACTTTCTTTGCTTTATGTCTTAATTCTTTATTCATTAAAAATATTCGTCCTTTGGGTTACTTTCTAGTTTCTTAGGTTCTTATTGAATGCATTAGGTTAAAAGGTTATTTTTGATACATTAGTAATGAAATCCATTTTTTTTGAAACTTTTCATTTCTAAGTTACAAAAGACTAACTTTCTTAACTTTTTTCAGCTTGAAAACGATTTTCCGAATGGCTAAAATCTCTAACATACAAGTGTTTCAATAAATCTCTTGTAAAAGAGTTAAGTTTATATTATTTTGCTAAATGTAAAATTATTTATATGCTATTTTTTTAAATAATCAACCTCGGTTTTTAATTATTTATATTAACTATCAAATTAAGATTTTTTCGTTTTATAAATAAACCATATCAAATATCTTAAATTTTTACACATGTTTATAATTACCTAGATACTTATAAAATTCAACATTTTTTGGTAAATTTTATTTACTAAATATGGAAAAATAATCAAATATAATTCTTGGTATTGTTAATTCGACTCAGCTTCCAACTAGTAAACATATTAATTTAGGATGTTCGCATTACCCGATTTTGTTACTAAAACTTGAAAATTAACTAAATAACATGAATTTATATGTATTCAAAAAACAATTTAATTTATCTGGTAAAATCTCCAATTTTATCAATTATGAAAGGTTAGTTACTAGTTCCGGATATAGGAATATTAGAAATTCGAAATTAGGTCTTGTTCCTAATAAAATTCATGTCCTACATACTCTGTACAAATATAAGAAGAAGTTCAATTTAGGTAACATAAATTTAAAATATTGTAAATACTTAGCTATACCAATATTTTTTTATAATTGAAGTACAGATACCAGTACCATATATAATTCAAAGATATCATTTTGTAATCTTTATTTTATAATTATTACTTACATGCATCCTGAAGGTACATTGAGATTTAATCCTTTTAACACTTTTGCATTCACTGTATATGATTTAAAAGCGTTTACAACACGAACCGCATTAGACTTAAATTCTGTTTCATCCATTATACTACACACTCCTCTCGCGAGTAATCTACAAGCGAATGACTGTCAAAGCCATGCCATCACAGAAAGAATACAGTTACTTTGTTTTTTGTTATGTGTGCCGTTAGACGAGAAAATCGTTCAAGGTTATCTAGTGAAAGATGAAGATATTTTAGGTACCACTGCGACTCTCCCGTATGTTTGTGCTTTTGTAATTTTTTTTAAAAGTCTTTAAATTTTATGTAGCCAACTAACTGAATTATTAATTTTACATTTTTAGTTTGATCGCTTGAAGATACACATATAAATAATAATTATATTATGTTTTTAAATATTTACGTTGTATGAACTTAAAGTACTTCTTATAATTTGCTATATTCTGTAAATAAGATAAATTACTTGAATATTCATACTATAAGCAGAAATCGAGAAATGTCCATACACAACTATGATATTTTAATAAGCGCTTTAATTTGGCATGCTAGTTGTTAGTAAAAGTATCATTATTTGTAAACATACATTTTTATTACTAGGTTATCAACATTTTCCCATACATTGTATGCATTAAAAATTCCTACTATGGGAACATTTGGAAGTTTTATTTGCAAGTGTTCTTTTAGATAAATTGTATTATTATATTTATTAATAACAATTAACAGTAAATTATGAAGCAACACTTGCCTAAAATATGAATTCTTTTTTGATTGGTAATTAATTTTAATTTTGACGGGGATATAGCTCCCCCATTATTCACAGTATGCCTTAACATTACTTTAAATAGTGTATGATTTTTGTACTAATAAGAGTAGGTGATGATTAAACAATAAACCTTAACTTTACATCGCCCAATTTAATAACTCAATTTACAGCATTTATATAGATTATATAATGCAGTGTTTGAAATTATATGCATAAGCTTACATCAAAGATGACATTATTTTTTTTAATTTCTAGTAATTTATTTTAAGTACACGTTGTATGTTAAATTTCTCTTGGAATTTTCTAATAAGTTTGTATTGTTGTTTTATAGTAAATTTCATTTCAACTTTACATCTTTACTAATTAATTTGTATTTAAAAAAAAAAAAGTTAATTACATTTAAAATATAAAAGTAAAAATAATTAAAAATATGTCTATAAACAAAAAGATATTTCCTAGCGCAAACAATAAAAATGAGAATTATATTTTTTTACATTTTTGTCACAAAAAATGTTTCCATGATATATGACTTCGAAATATTAAATTATATTATTATTTCTGAACAAACCACGCATTTTTTTTATATCTGTTTATACAAAAAAGTGTAACTACATGTAATATTATATAAAAAACTATTTTAGCAGAGTCCATCATCGTTTTTGGGTGAGTTAATGTCCAGCCTTTTAATATAGCGTTACATAAAATGTCTGATACAATTGTTATTGGCATATTTTTTGAGATTATTTGTAGCCATAAAGGTTGACCACTTAACGGCCACATAAAACCTGTAAGAATAGTAAATTCAGATGATTAAATATTAAATTTTTAAACACTTTTCCAATAAAAAATTCTCAAGTAACTATAACTTCACAACTACTAAGGAAATGAAGATAAATCTTAACTGATCCCAACACTTCAAGTTTACTTCAAATTTACATTTGTTTTGTCAAATTTTTTGAACCAAACTCTAAAGATAATTTACTGGCCTCGTAATTATGTTAAAAATATATTTAATCAATTTTACAAATATTCGGTTTTAGAATTTTATAACGTTAAAAAGTTGATATGGTCTTAAAAGGTAATGTTTAAACCATAATAACATAAAGAAATTACCACTTAATAATTGTTGGAAATTTATGGTTGAAAATGTAATTAACATAACTTCAGTACTACTTTTTGAGAATCCAACGGAAATCACACCTGTTAAAAAAATTAAAAGACACTTCAAATTAGTATAGAAGATAGTCAATATATATTTTTTTGAAATATCGTATTCCAATTAAAAATAACAGCAAAAACCAAGCCATGTAACATTAAAATAAATTTTTAGTTTATTATTATTCATTTATACATTTTTACTAAAATTAATTTAATTGTACTAATAACAATTTTTTTTATTTCATTTAACAATAATCAATTTGATTGATATTCAAAAATTTAAAACTCAAAAACATTTTTAAATTAATTGTTAAAATACTTTTTTGAGAATATTAGATTGACAATAAGTATATATTAGTCATTTTTTTTCACGATCGGCATTGCTGTGAAAAGCCCGGAAACTGCCGTTAGGCATTACTTCAGGGGGGTATATATTAGTCTACCATTTTATAATTTTCAAGCCAGTTAATAGTCAATAGTCTATTCAAATTTCAAATTATTTAAGTCAAGATAAATTTATTAACAAAACAACGAAAAATAAATCGTTCGCAATTATTTATATAAAACCATTAAAATTTTAGAAAAAATTAAGTTTAACTTATAATAAAAATTTACTATGATATATCAGTTAATAAGTATAAAAAATATTTCCTTTATCTAGTATGTATTTAGTTACTCTATTATTTTTTCTACTTACCGAATAGAAATCCAAGTGCGACTGCAAGCCAAAGTCCAAAGAAAACTACATATATACTGTCAAAACTATGTATGGGATTATCAAAAATAATAAATGTCATGAGCAATAGAATAATAATTTGGCAAAAGCTTGCTAAAATTTGGATAACGGCAAATGAAGCAACTAATTCCAGTTCTGTAAGACCTAAAAATACATTCAAATATTATGCATTATGAAAAATTAATTATCAAACATCAAAAAAATTATAACTATACATTCTCTTTTTTATATTTTTGTCAATATACTTTATAAGACACAGTATAAGAAGTACGCAAAAATGAAAACATTGTATTTCCTAACGACTACGCTATGCAATTAATACTATTATTAAATATAATTATTCATCGTTACTTACTAGATTAAAATGTTGTCACATATATAAAAGTCAAAAAATATATTATAATTATTAATAAAATGAAAATCAGGTTAATGATAACTCGCTTGATACGTACATGTTTATAAACAACAAGATATAGCCACAACCTTTTAAAATTACTTAATATTATTATTATTGTTTTCAAGGTAATTATTTTGCAATTTCTCAAATAACTTTCTTCTTTTATCTAAATTTTTATATTAATATAGCATACTATAATAAATATTCTATTATTAAAATTGTTCTATTAATTTTTATAAACATAGTCCAATGAAGTTATTTAAAAACTTTTTTAATCGTTCGCTGCTAAATTCTAATCAATAGATATGTAAATTTCATTTGTTTTTTATTTAAGTGGAAAAGAAAAAAAGATTAAGGTCACTGAGCAAGCAATAAGTTTACAATAATATGTTTTGATCAATAAGTAAAAGTGCATTTCGTGATTTAATGTTGGTAGTGAAACCTAATATTATTAAAAATAAAACTTTATAGTAGAACAGAATTAAAAACGGGTTATCATACTTTAAAGTTAATTTCACATTTATAATATGATTACTGTGTGCAAAATACAACGAATGCAAAATTTATGCATTTCGTTTTATTAATTTATTAGTGTAAAGCAGATCAATAAACTAATATTATATAAAATGATAGCAAATTATGCAAACCGCAATATTGATATTTCTTTAAGTGTAACTATTTTCTAGTATAACTAGATTTATTTTATAATTTTTATCTAGTAATATTTTCGCAATACTCATATAGACTACATTCCAATAAAATCTTATATGATTGATTTCATCATGTATCTTAGCTACGAGTGTTTACTCCTTATCATGATTTTTTTTTGTGTAATTGATGTATTAGAAAAAATATAACTATGTGTAATATTACATAGCGCACTCCCCTTAACGTTTTCCAACTACCATATTAATTAAAATCAAATGTTTATTGGTTTAAATGAAATAAAATAATAAGTACATTCTGTTTTTTAAATATACTTTCTGTGGTTTTTATTTAGTTTAAAATTGAAATCATTTTTCATTTTTTATAAAAGAAAGTTCTTTTACAACTGTGTAGCTAAATTAGAAATATACATACATAATGAAATTAGAATTAAAATAATGTCTGCAATGAATATTGTATGTATATATGTAATATTATACATATAATATATGTAATATTACAACTATTATAGGGGTGGATAGGCGTGATCTGACCGACTTGGGAAAAATAATATTTAGCTACCCAATTATAAAGTATTTCATTTATATTTGTAATTTGTACCAACATTTTATGGCTTATTCAAAATTATTTTTTAAGATTGTAGAAAAATGGACGTACCCATGTGCTAAGAAGAGATAAACTAAATTTTAAAGTACTATACTCGATTTAGGTCTTTAATTATTAATTTAACTAACTATTATTTTACCATAAAATGTGTCGTAATATACTTGTCACTACCATAACATGGGATATTTATACATTATATTATTAGAAGGACATAATCCTTTTCAAACAAAAAATTTAAATAAACGATTTAAGAAAAACATTTAACAAACACATACTGTTTAATTATATTATAATACACACAAATCTATCATAAATTGATTAATAGTCACTTTTAAAAATCGTTCCTACCGAAAAGAAATCTATAAATTGTTATCTTTTTTATTCTAATTTTAATAATTAAATGCATTGTATTTATCCTAATCTTATGTGTAAAAATCAATATTGATGTTATATATAAAATGTCAAAATGATTTATGTACTCCATTCATTCTGTATTTTATGCTCACTTATCAATAAACAATTATACTGTAAGAATTAGACAATGATGATTTTCGGGAGTTAAAAATATTATAAAAAAGCAGAACAATCCCTTATTCTGGGCTTTATTTTTCGTGATCTAGATATCGTTATGCAGATATTGTGATCATCATTGTCGAAGTTCTTACGTGATAAAGTTGTGAACTAAATTGATTTGTGTTATTTTATTTTTCAATTATTGATTAATATTAATATTATTCAAGATATTATAAGAACCAGGAAACTTTCAGGTAAGATTTTAAAAATCAATAAGATTTACTAGATTTATGTTATTTCATAACCATAGAATCACATCCTGAATTAAAAGTAACTCCCACTCTCAATTTCAATCCAACTCCAACTCTCAATTTTATACTACTCATATTCTAATTTTATTTTATTAATTTTTGAGTTACGATAAATGCCAGAAAATATTTTCAGAGCCTCCCAAAGATTTGAATTGTTTTTATTAAATAAATCTAAATATATGTACTTTTACATAATTACTATGTGTACCCACTTCAACCTTTTCAATTGAATTGTTGATAGTTGGCTTATTTGTAGACTAAGTTAATGTAATGTTCAAAATTATTAAATGATAACAGAGATTTGTTAAAAAAAAATTTTGTGCGCCTACTCGTTGAATGAAAGATATACTGTTGGATTACTCGAAATGTGTAATATGGTCATAATTATAGTTTTAAGGAATAATATTTAAAAATGTGTGGCGTACAAAGCTGACGAGTTTTATAGGACCATTTATAAAAAAAGTCGTACCAATCGTGTCTCAGTGACTAGATATGAGGATTCGATTTCGTTACGTTGGGCTATGTAGGTTTTTCGTTCTCTTTGACACAAACAATAGCTTTTAAAGGGGACTTTAAATATGATAAATTATAGTAATAATAATTTATAGATTAATGGCTTCTTAATAATTATGTATTAAAGGGTCAACCAATCTAGCCATATACTGACTGTAAATACAATTTGTATTGTATTTTAAATTTATTATTAAGTAAGTTTATAGCGATAACAAAATAAAAATTTAACATGGAGGTTTGTTTTATAAATTATCGGCAGCTTATTTTGTTTTGGAATAAAAGTGGCTAAGTAGGTAATCCCATTAAGGATCAAAACCTCCTTGTTGTTGAAGGATATGCAATTGTTACCCGTACTTTACATATACTAAGATACGTTAATAATAACAATACGAGAAAACATTAGTATAGACCTAGAGTTTGGGAGGCTATGAAGATTATCCACCAGTTTAGAATTTAGCCCCTAGAAATTTTTGCAAAATGATAAGCATTATTATACAAAAATTACTTTTTGGAGAGAGAATAATTAAATTTAGCCCCTCAAAAATATGAATCTTTCGCTTTTTAAACTCTCTTTTATCAATTGTAAAGACTATATTATTATAACACATATCATTTACTACCGCACTGACATATGTATAAAAATCTGTATATATGTAAATATTTTACATAAATGGTTATAATTAAATAGACGAAGAAAGTGAAAGGTTTAAAAAGGTTTTTACCTGTTGTTTTTGATCTTAATAGAGAACCATTAATTTTATCTGCAATTANCATTTACTCACCCATTGACATACCATTAATTTAAATAATTTTACAGCCAATGTATTACCTGTTGTTTTTGATCTTAATAGAGAACCATTAATTTTATCTGCAATTAAGTTACTCGAAGATCCTGTTGCTGTATGATAAAATACACAACTATAATTAACAAACATACATAGTCAGTAAAAATATTTATACTATATAGACAGTTTTTGTGAATCGTTAAATTTTTGACCAATTAATGCAGCCAAATTATGAAATTTTTAGGTTGTATACTAATTTTATTAAAACATTTTTTATTGCGTTTAGTTTTATCAATAATATTGTCTTAAATAGTTTAGTCATGGTTCCATTGTGATTTTTAATTTGTAAAGTCACTTTTATCACCAGGAAAATTATTTCGTGTTTTTGGTCACCTAAAAGTTACTACTCAGTCTGACCCAATTTTTTTTTAACATCGGGGTCCCATAGTCTATAAGCTCCCTAGCCCCTCTATATTCTCTGACATGTAGAAATTGTCCCCCTTGTTCTGAGATCTGAAAATTTCAAAAAACCTTCTCTCCCAAAGAAAATTTCCTACATATTTTTGTGACGCGCCCACTGAAATTTATATGCCAGGAACCCAAACATCTGTCAGGCCGACACTGATCACCTTCTAACAAAAATCATCCATTATTATTTTCGTTATAATCGATCATAATAATCACATACCTGGCTAATAAAATACCAATGATTGATTCCTTGAATGAATTCACATTAGCTCCATGTACAACATTTGTTCGCTAAAATATACAAAAATTATACAAATAATCATAATTTTAATCTGCAAAAGGTCGAAAGTTATAATAAAAAAATTTAATATAAAATATATTTTACTTTCAAAATTATTAACATAAATTAAATTATTATTATGTATAATATAATATATAATGTAAAATATATTATGTATTAAAGCAAGTAATAAACTTACTATAAATGTATTAATTTCCTTTTCAATATTATTGCATAAAGATGTAACTTCTTTCATATAATCAATGATTGCCATATTCAAATCTTTTTTAATTTGAGTATTAATAATATAATCTAAAATGAGGGATAATTTCACAACTTATTTATAAAAGAATGGAATAAAAAGAGAGTATATACATTAAAATTGTACATTGACTTTAAACAGAGACGCATTTAAGAATTGTGTGCCGCTTGAGATACTCAACTCTGTCACTCAATTACATTTCTATTATGCTCGCCAAACAAATTTTTCTCGATTTTATATATATAATTTTTTCGCTATTTTTGTAGCTTCCATGAAAAACTGAGAAAATTTCAGTTATGCTTTGATGTGTTTAATTTAGTATTATTAATTTTTGTATGTCTGTCACTAATATTTGTCAGCTGTCACTGGTCTAAATTTTTTCAACAATTTGTCAAAAGATCACAAGTTGTATCTAGTTGAAGATATTGCTCTAAAAACCTTAAAAAATTTTCCTCGTTCCTCACAGATGGGGAAAATTCCCCAAAAAATAACTATTTTTAAAACTGATATATTTCGATATATTTTTAAGTTTTCTTCTTAAAACTGTTTTAAACTTTTTTAAAAACGAATAAATCAAAATAATATATTTTAATAAATGTCTTTCGTATATTTTGGATAAAATGAATATTCATATTAAGGAGAGGATAAGAACTCCCCCCCCCCCTTAACCGACTATTATATATATATAAAAAAAAAAAAATAATAAAAAATAATGAATTTTAAACCAGATTCGCTACTTTAAAATGCACGATATTTGATGAAACAATTCAGTAGTTTTACCATCACGGTAACATTATTATTTTATGTAGCAATTAGAGCNTTTGAAATAATCCATTATTTCCTTGTAAAATTTAAACACTATCGACAGATTTGCATCGAAGCGTTTTTTATGATAATTTTAATCACTATCTGATATCATCTATACTTATCCTAACTATGCCATGTCCCTACTATGCAGGTTTTTTATATTTAAATGAGAAAATAGTTTTCAACTCAATAATTTATATATTTTTTGTATTTCAGTGGTGTTCGCAGTTCGTGTACCCAGTATCTTTCCCCCAGATATATTTCTGCTTTTAAATAATGTAATAATAACTTTCATTGACAAAAAGAGGCCTCAAATCAATTAGCTAAAAGCTAAGATAATTAATAGCAAAAAAATTCCTCAAACAATAATGAATTTTATTTAGAGCAGCTTAAAAGAAGAAAATTTAATGTATTGTATAGTTTAATCTAAAATGTTAAAATCAATTAAAAATACAATCAAATTATTAAATTAACATTTATCAATAAAGAAAGATTTTTGTTAAATAGATTTAAAAATAAAATGGGGGAGGCTAATTATATTTTTGAAGGATCTAACCACTCCAGTCACCCTCAAACTCCTTTTATGCTCCTTTAAAAATATCTTCCTTCAGTTTTGCATTTTTATAAAATAATAACTAAATTTAATTACTTTTGTCGTCTACTTGAGAAAAGTTGAATGCATCCATTAAATTAATTGAAGAATCAATAATTTCTTGTTGAATTATTTTGGTGTAGTTTTTTGGGAAAAATAGTAAAGCATGTATGTTTAAATCATAAACTATATTCAATGCATCTTCTTTTGATTTTAATTCTACCTGAATAAAAATTATAAATATTAAATATATTTTACTAAACTCTTTACTATTGAGAGTCAGAAATTATGCTATTCTGCCTTAATATAATTCTATAAACTTTTTCGTTTTTCTATCATTTTTATTAATTCTAGACTGAATTTAAAACTTCATCTCTTGATCTATTGCCGTTATTTTATTATATAATTTATTTTCTCATTATTAACATACTTATTCTACTAGTCCAAATTAAAATAAATTAACTAATCTTATAAAATTTTAAAAAAATTATTCAAACATTATTGATTGTTTATAACAAAAAAATAATTTTTTTATGAATGACTGTTTTTATTGATTTATATCATTTTTTCTAGTGATTTTTATTTTTATTAAATTTAGAAATTTAACTATATTAACTATAACTATATTTAATACAGTGACTTAATTATTACCAAAGGCGTAAAGCATTTGAGTAAATGTATTTGAATAAAAGTATTCAAATACTTTCATTGGTATTGAATAGTATTTTTAAATACATTTAATAAAAAGTATCTGAGTAGTATTTTAAATACAATTATTTAGTATTTAATACTGTTTAATATTCAGTACTATTAGTATACTTTTTTTTTCTAATTTGCTAACCGTAACACAGCAAGCAAATTAAACTCTGTCAAAATGAAAATTAAGAATAATTCTCTGTTATTTTATATGTTACATTATAGTATAACATAATTATTGTGCTTATCTAAATGCTATTATGTATACATGTATTTTTAATACATCAGTTGAACCTACAATAGCCTATTGCAGGTTCAAATGATTTACTCTATTGTCAATAAGACATACTTTACAGGTTTTTACACGTGTACTAATATTTATTTTTTTCACTGATTAGTCTCCAATAATTAATTTTATTTACCTCTAACAAAAAATATCGAAAATAATAAATGAGTTCTCTTAATTTAAGAGTACTCAATATTTGACTCAAATTACCCTCTTGGTAATTATTTAGGTGGAACCTTTTGCTCTTAGTTAAAATAAAAACATTATTATTATTTTTTAATTGTATTCTTAGTATTTGAAATACTTTTGTAAAGTAATTGAGTATTACTCAAATACTTTTGTATGAAAAGTATTCAAATAGTATTTTAAATACATTTTTTTAAAAATATTTGAGTATTATTTAAAATACTTTTTAAAATTATTTTTTACAACTATGATTATTACTATTGATTTACTTGTACTATTAATCTTACCAAATCATAGTTGGTCGATTTTAAATAATTCAGAACTTTACAACTAAAAAAACTTGTAGAGTTCATATCGTAAAAACAACCATTAGAAGTATAATTTTTGCAGTTTGATGTAATTATTTCATCGTTGATGAATGCTATGCCGACGTGTTTAACTGTGTTTGCAATGCTATAGTTCATGACAGTTACAACAACGATAGGTAAAATTACACTTAATAATAAAAACCTATACAAAAAATTGCCAGTTATAGTTAATATTCATATTCATCCATAGTGCTATTTTATAATTAATGTTCATAATGTTTTAGAATTAAAAAAATACTGCACCAAAAATTTTCCAATTAGCAATCACACAGACTAAAAAAATTTTCATTAATATAGTTAATTTTTTTTTTCGAAGAAGTCAAATTAAAATAATGAGTTCTTAATACAATTAATGGATAAAAAATAAATTGATATATTTACAATTAAATCAATTTTAGATTAAACTTAAGCTGAATTATACCAAAGTAAATTAATAAAAAAAAACCCAGCACAGGGGGGTCGCGGCACAGTGGTGACGTGGTATAGATGGATCAAGTATAATGATAGCTGACAGTGATTAAAATCACTATAAAAAAAAAACGCTTCGATGCAAATCTTTAGAGTGTTTAATTTTAAAAAATTGGTGGATTATTCCAAAAGCTACATGATCTGCTAGTTCATTATTAATATCCTAATTAAGATAAAGTATGTCGAATGAAAAAGGGATTATTAAAAAATATTATTTCTTATAAAAAAATAATGTTGATCCATACACTTTTAAATATGTCATAGCATTATAAAGTTAAAAATGTAAAAAATAAAATCGAGAATTTTCACATAATAATAGCATTTGGTA
>NW_026099572.1:34078785-34100056 GCF_025091365.1 Daktulosphaira vitifoliae | reverse complement strand
AAAAAAAAAAAAAAACACATCTTAGTAAAACCAATACCTTCTCAGCTTCGCATCGAAGCTAAAATTGGTTCAATTGAAAATTGTATTTTATATAGTACATATTTAACACTTAAATAGTTTTATTAATAAATTTTGTATGTTATAACTCCAAAACTATTGATAGTAATATAAGTAAACGGTAATGATGAATATGACATCGTTTAGGTATGATAATGAATAAAGGCTGATCTTAAATTTTAATTAGCAGATTACATTTTAATAAGTCGTGTTCTAGTAAATTTTATGCTTACACATAATCTCTAGTAATAAGAATAGAATTTCTCTTGATTAATATGTAAAGCCTTTGTACTGAAAAAGCATTACTTTTTTTATTATAGGAAAATAAATTTGATTTTTTCTCGTTTTTCGTCATTTTTTCTTTATTCTGCAAAATATAATTACAAATAAATGCGATTTAAAAAAAAATTCATTTGAAATTTACTTCACTTATATCATCTGATTGTTCACCAGCAATAGCTAAAAATACATTATCCAATGAATCAGTGTTGTATTTAGCCATGACAGTTTTAGGTGTTATTTCTTGTAAAATTTTACCATTTCGCATAAAACCAACCTTAAATTAATTGAAATTTTATTCGATTTTTTATAATTAATATATTTAACTAGTAATAAGTATTTTTTGGTTTTTAATTTTATGGTACATACTAAATGTGCGCGTTCAACCTCGTGAATATAATGTGTGGAAACTATAATAGTGTGTTTTTTTTGTTCAGTTAAAAATACAAAATGCTTCCAAATTCTAAGTTAAAAAATAAAACGATGTAAATTATTTATTAGGTTACCTTTACTTGAAATTTACTTGTCACATAAAATAGAATCAAGTCCTACAGTAGGTTCATCCAATATTAAGATTTTAGGGTCATGTAATAAACTGACTGCCAGTGACACTCTTCTACTCTGACCACCACTTAAATAAAATAAAATGTATTATTGACAACAGTTAAACATTTTTTTCTTTGTTGATGTTCGAGAACCTAGAACACCTAAATTCAGTTATCTAGAGTCTAGATAACAGTTTACCTGAGATCTTTGATGTAAATATTTTGATAATTCAGATCTAAAATTTTATTTAATTCTGATATTTTTTTATTAATATCATGTTTTGACATTTTACATAGTGATCCATAAAATATAAAAGTTTCGTACGCTGTAAGATATTGATCTAAACAAACTTCCTAAAATAAATTGACTAAATTAAGCTTTATATTTTGAAAAAATGTATAGAATAAACTAAAGTAAGAGTCCAATATTGAAATAAATAATTTAATTTCATCGGTTGATAAATATCAAATAATAAACCATTTTTACATAGTTCAAAACTTCCAGATTACCTGATGGACTCTTACCTCACTTATGGGGGGATAAGAGTACATTTTTATTTTTTATTTGTTTTCAGTTCGTTACTCATTAAATAAAGATCGAATTTCGCTATTATTACTTGATTTTTATTTTTTGATAGTTTGTCTAGCTACTACATGTTATATACAATAAAAAAAAAGTGCGTACTTTTACCACAAGTTACTTATATGTATGTGTGTGTTTACCTGAGGCATGTATCCAATATCTAAAGGAGATTTAGCTTGCACCTTTATAATTCCTGAATTTAAAGTATTTATACCTATTACCGAAGATAATAATGTTGTCTTTCCGCAACCACTGGGACCAACAAGACCATAACTAGACATATAAAGTTACCATAAATTTTTTTTACAAATTTTTTTACAGGACTGTAAATTATCTAATTTAACTGCAAAACTTATAATTACTTTAAAATTGTTTAGTTAAATAATCACTTTTTTAGAAAGTAATTTATTTAAATTTACTGTTGTTTAAGCCGAAAATTATCTAAATCCTGAGGTTGGAACTTTGTTACAGTAGATTATAGTATTTAAAAAAATATATAACTAAAGAACTATTAAATTATTTAATCAACCTAGAAAATTATTTGAAGTAGTAATTTTTTTTCTTTTCCTCACCCTAATCCCAACTATTTGAGGTCGGCCACCCTAATCCTAAACTTCCATTTGACACGATCTCCCACATCATCTACGATCACATCAGCTGTCTTCATATCGCATTCAATAATTTGAAGTAGAAAATATTTATTAAAAATTTACGATGGAAAAATAACCATATTGTAGTAATATGATAACATAATAATTAAATATTCTCCAAAGATATTCGTGTCAGAAAATAATTCCATGAGTACTTAATGGTCTTTCAGTACTACGAATTTATAATGTTGATTGTACTTCTATGGCTTCTTAATATTTTTACATTTCTGTGAGTTCTATATTTTTTTTAATTCATTGGCTTTATAATTTTTTGCGTTTCTGTGGCTTCTCTATTTTTTTTTGTATTTCTATGGCTTCTTAATGTTTTTGTATTTCTGTGGCTTCTTTATTTTTTAAAATTCTTTGCATTTCTATGGCTTCTTATAGTTTTTGTATTTCTGTGGCTTCTTTATTTTTTAAAATTCTTTGCATTTCTATGGCTTCTTAATGTTTTTACATTTTTGTGGCTTTTCTATTTTTTTTTGTATTTCTATGGCTTCTTAATGTTTTTGCATTTCTGTGGCTTCTTAACATTTTTGCATTTCTATGGCTTCTTAATGTTTTTGCATTTCTGTGGCTTCTTAATATTTTTGTATTTCTATGGCTTCTTAATGTTTTTACATTTTTGTGGCTTCTCTATTTTTTTTTTTGTATTTCTATGGCTTCTTAATGTATTTGCATTTTTTATGCTTTTTAATGTTATAACAAAAAAATAAAAATAATAACCTCAAAAAAATACTTTCTTGTAGATGATCCTAAAAAATCTGTATAATTTCTGTAAATTGGGCTGTATTATATATTTGGCGACTTGCCAAATATAAATTTAGTCATTTCTAAATATAACTCTAAAACTTTTGTTCCCTCAAAAAAAAAAAATTGGATAATTTATTAATTTATACTGGAAGTTATCTATATTGGTTTTAATCGAATATTCTGAAGTAACATAGAAGAATTTTAAAGTGTAAAATTTTTTATGGCTAATTCAGGGTCATTTTACAATAATATAAAATATAATAAACATGAGTTAAAAAGAATATTCTTGTATTTTTAGATTATTCTCAAGAATATTCTTGATCATATTTTGAAAAAAAAAACAATTTTTATTGTAATTTTACATCATAAGTTAGGAGTATTTATGTATATCATAAATAATAAAAGAGTTATTCAAATGGCTATTGCTGGTAAATAGCCTATTAAAATGTTTTTAAAACTATTTTTTGTTGCTTAAAATGTATTTTATAGTGTAATAATAATAATATAGTGAATGTTTATTTATTTTTAAGATTTCTAAATTGATACCTATAATATCTACCTAACAAAAAATAATCTAAAAAAGAGATAAAAAAACTAATAATAATAACTAATTATTTTTAACGAGTATCGGTTTTCTTAATATAGACAAGTTTAAAAATCTCTAATAGAATCTGAACCTCTTGATTTTTTATTTAAAAAACCTCTTTAAAACTGGTTGCTAAAAATATCAAAGCTTCAAAAACTTATTTTAATTATTTGTGTCTTTTAGATAAATTTATATTCAGTGGTGTAAATAAGAGAAGAGTTATGGAATTTTAACACCATATTATAAAAATGTTTATATATAATCATACTATGATATAAAAAATAGATATATTCAGCATGATTTAAAAAAAAACCTAAGCTTCTGGATATATTTAAAACTTTGAAAGTCAATAACTAATTTTTGATAAGAATTTTACAATGCAGTCATTTGAATAATTAAATAATATTATGACCAGAAGCGGTGCTAAAAAAGTTTTTTATGGAGATTATATATTGACTCAGCATGTTATATTGTAATGTATCATTAAATGTAATGATTTGCCTTTAAATTTATTCATTAATTAAACAAATTATTTGACCAAACTCAATAAAACCTTAAAGTTATATTTAAATGAAACTTAATTAAAAAAAAATAACCGATTTTAACATTTTTTATGACAAAATGAATCATAAGCAATTATTTAAAATAACATAGTTTCATTTGAATTTATCGTGTAATTTTGATGTTAAATAAAATTAATTATTTTTTATCTATGACTTACAAATATTGGTAATTTTTATTATTTACTACTAATATAAATATCAAAATAAATTATTTTTATATACATTTTAAAATAATTATTTTTAGCCCTTTTCTTACAAAAAATTTTGATTGTTCCATAAGAAATTTATTGTTATCATTACTATTATTTATTAAAGGCAATTCAAGATACAAAAAATAAAATGTAAATTGTCAACATATTCGATAATTATATAAAAATTAAATAAATCGAATTATAATGCAATAATATATAAAATAATAATACAAATATGTATTAATTAAGCAATTATGAACATATTTTAATATTTAAATAAGTATTAAGAGTAAAGAAATTAGGAATATTTAAATTTTCAATACTAGATTTGTTCTAGTTCAGCATAAATCTATTAGCTGGCGAGTTATTAATATAATTAGCACAATTAGTTTTTAAATAAAATAAATCTTTATCTATTGTTTTAGGAGGCAAAAAAAGGCGATTTTTCCAGAAATTCTGCCAATAATAGTTGTCAATTAATATACTAAATAAAAATCAAAATCTCATTTCAAATTTCTAATACTTAGAAGTTCTGTAATTTTGTGATTTTTTAATAGTGGATCATAGGATGAATGGGGTTTTCTGTTAAGTTTAAATATAAAGGATAACATTCTTAAAAAACGATTTTGAACGTCTTCTTCAATTGTAAAAATTTACCATTTTAAATAAGGAAATCATAAAATAGGACCATACTTAACAACGAATCGAACAATAGTGAAAAAAACATCTAAAGAAATATGATTAATTTAAAATAAATTATTATCATGTATCGACTTTATATTTTCAATTGTCAATGTATATAATTTACAAGCTTATTTAAATGATAAAGTATTATTAAGAAAGTAACTGGTCGATTACAATTTTTGGACCAGTACTTTGAAGTTATTCTCATTTTTATGTCCAGTTATAAGGGAAGAAGAGTACGGTCAGGAATTAACTAGTGATAAAAATAACAGCACCCACTCCTTACCTATAGACTAAATAGACTTGTAAGTTTTATTTCTGTGTTCGAATTATTATTATCCATAATTATTATATCTCCTGATTACACTTTACCTTTAATATTTAAATAAAGTCAACAGAAAGGTAAGTCCATTTTGATTGCACCTATATTAGTTTTTAATAATAACAAGAGTATAAATCGTTTAAAAAATAATATTACATTTCAAGTTATATTATTAATATAACATACGTGTAATTAACTTAAAAAAATATTGTAAGAAAACACGGTTTACATATACTATACAAAGACCTTGGAAAAACATGAGGGATCATTGCTCTTATTTCTCAAGGCAAGAAATCCTCGGAGCAACGTGTTGAAAAAACTACCCACACCACTAAAGGTAGAAAACGAGAAACGTGTCGACGTTACTTAACGTTACTCGAAGTAAAAACTCGTACCACAAATCAAAATCCATAATCATTGAATGAATTAAATTTAAAAATCACAAGTAATAATAATTCATTGCATTTGAGACAAACATCTAGTTCCAAAAGTTAGCAGCCCATATATAACTTTAATTTGTCATCGTTACATCAACACTACAAATTCATCAAACAAAATCACCTTCACATTAGATTACTTGGACTACACAANCACTCAAACCTCACTCCCCGTTTGAGACAAACATCTAGTTCCAAAAGTTAGCAGCCCATATACAACTTTAATTTGTCATCGTTACATCAACACTACAAATTCATCAAACAAAATCACCTTCACATTAGATTACTTGGACTACACAATTTAATTTTTAATTGATTAATATTTATGTATTTTTTACTTTTTGGTTACTAAATACTGGAAATAAAACGAATTTGCATCATATTAAAAAGTAACTAGTTATATTATCTGGGCCAGGATTACATTTCAAATTTAATTCATCGAAGGCATTAAATACATTCATTAAGAATATGTAACAATTTAATAAAGGATAAATAAGTGACTTATTAAAAAGTGAAGGAATAAAATCTGAAAATGTATTATTATTATACACACTGAAATATTAATTAATATTATTCTGCATAGAATTTGGTATAAAATTAGAATTATGTTTAGAAGAAATAAATTTTAAACAAATATCTTATAGATATCTTGAATGTTAAACGGAGTTCAAATAATTAAAATAATCAAGTTTGGATTGTCTTTTTCATTAAGCATAAATTTAAAAAATACTATAATCTAAAAGATAATTTGTTCATTAAGTTAAAATGTTTTATTGATAATTTTTATTTCTACAGATTAAGATTTTAAGATTGTTGTGCTATTACTTGAGTTTCATCTAATAACTATAGATTTATATAAATTGATTGCCATCCAAATAATAGAATAAAAATAGTTAACAGCACAATTAATATTTATTCCATCAAGATCACAAGACAAATGAATACAACTAAAATAGCTAATGATTGATAAATAGTCACAATTATAAAATTATAAGTAGAATAGGTGAGAGGTAAAAAATATTTGGAATTAAGAAGATCGGATAATACTAAAGGTGAATGAAGTTTGTTACAGGAAACTAACCAAAGGAGAACGCGGGCGGAGTATACGAATAACAGTACGCGCTGAATCTACCCTCAGATATTACCCCCTCTATGTATTAAAATAAATATAACTTATATTAGTACTTTTCCTAAAATTCTTTCCATTACATCAAATTTTTTTGTTAGGAAAAGGCTAAAAAAATGGCTTTTTGAAATAAAAAGTAATAAAATAATAATTATAACACATTTTTAACTTTATTTTTTTCTCATTAGTGATAAATAATTAAAATTATATTTTAAACTTAGTCTAAAAAGGTAATAATTATTCAAAAAAAATGTCCACAATATGATACTTGTATCAAAAGTTATAAGACTGTCAGTTAAACCAGAGACACCTGTACATTTTTTAAATTAATATAATATTTAATTTTTTTTTTCTATTTTCAAGAGTGATGTAATTTGACGAAATTATCAGATTTAAAAATCTCTTCAAGGCAAGATCTTTAATAGGTTTTCATTAAATGATAATGGTGTGAATTTTGAAAAAATATTTGATTTTGAAAATAATAGTAGTATATACAATAGTAAAAATATAAAGATATTAGACGCGCCAACAACAAGTTTTGGACAAATATTAAGTAAGCTACATAAATTTGAATATTTAATTATGTAGATGTGGACTACCAGAATCACTTACAAATTCAGTTATATATTGTTATTTTAATACTTGTTCATAACTTGTTGTCGAATAAAAGTAGGCAAATTTTTAAATCCAAACGTTTAATAGTAGTTACATGCTTTTAGTTTAACTAGTTATGAATAATTTAAGTCAAAATTCCTTATAAAATTCTAGTGAAAATTGTAAACTATAAAAAGTTGTTTGTTGTCCTGTGTAATTAATTAAATATAGAACACACGTTTATGTATAACCTCCCAATGAAAGTATTTAAACGCAAATTGCTATTTAACATGTGTAATTTTTGAAACTATCAAAATTTATATTTAACTATTTTTTAACAATTAAATTATAGTCTTATACATTTTTGACGCTTAAAGTTGTAATGTAATTTTTTTTAGGCTTCTAATTTTAGAAATGAATTTCAGAATGAAAAAATCTACAATTCCTAGGAATTTTCTCAATTTAAATATAATTTTATTTTTATTTAATAAAAAAAATAATAAACAATTTGTATATTGTTATAAAACTAGTATTAGACACAGTATCTGCAAATAATTAATAAAAAAAACTTTAAATATTGTTAGTAATATTCTAAGTCTTTTAAAAAGTATTTAACAAATACGAAAGCAAATTAAAAAACCAATTTCAAAAATATATCAATGAATAATAGTTCATAAAAAACGGTCATTGATTACAACCACAAGATAACACAACAGGAATTTTTATCCTCTTTTACAATGAAATGGAAATATTATTCAACTATACAAAAGCTAAGAAAAATTAATAGATTCATTTTAAAACTTTTTGAATATTTAAAAAAACTTTTGGGTTAAAATTTATTAGTTCGTATTAAGGACTTCCAGTGAATTATACAAAAACATTGATAATTAAATCTGTAATAAAAGAATATATCTCACAAAGCAAATTTGAAATAATATAGTATAATTATAATTAAATGTATTTTTATAATTTTTCATTGGAATATTTTATAAAAAGATAAAACTTCCAAAGTTAAAATTTTCAGATTGAAAATATAAAAACTCAGTTCATAAATAGGCATTTTTATGACAAAAATTGGTAATTATATAGACATAACTAAGAAAGAAAAATAAATTGCTAATAGATAAAATGCAATCAATTAAACTAAACTCTATTAATTACTTTTATTTATTATTCGCAAGACTCGTTCGTGAAAACTATTGTAACTACTAAATAACTAAATAAAATTTTCTTTTTTTTTTATTCGTGATGTTTTAAAAATTAAAAAAATGAACAATTTTGAGTTGTGCTACTATTTTTACTAAAGACTATATATTTTATCAAATATAATTAAAATTAAATACACACATAGTTCCAACAGGTACATTCATATTCAAATCATTAATTTGATAACGATTACTTTCTTCAAATGAGTTGTATGCATTGATTACTTGTACTGCAATATTTTCTAATATCATTTTTTAGTTTTATACTTTTTTAAATTTAAATTTAAAGTTGAAAATTTTCTAAAAATAAAAAGTCTACACGTTACTGAAACTAATATAAAGAAATATCATAAGATTTTAAGAAAATGTTATGACTAACCTATTATTAATTATTATTATGTATGATGAAACTGAGTACTGAGTTGCTATATTTTTATTATTAATATACTATAAATTATATTGGTATACTTTTTTCTTATCTTCGCACTAGTAGCGTAATTGTGGTTTTGTTCTGGGGAGATATACATAAGAATTTTTTCATTACTCCCTCCAAACGAAAAAAATTGTATCTTTACATTTAAAACATTTTGTTCTATTTTCATTATCCCCACCCCCATAACTACACTACTGCTTCGCACTGGCAGCTATAAATGGTCAATAACTTATAAGGTATCATAATTTAAATTTATTTGCATTACTATCTTAAGAGAAGACCTTGAAAAAAAATACAATGTTTATACGATAAAAAATACTATTTCTTGCTTACAATAAAAAAAGCAATTTACAATTATACTTGTAATTAAAGTTAACTAATTTTTGCATTGACATATATACTAAAAATAATTAATAATATAAAAATATCTGTTTTAATATTTATATAAAATACAAATACTAAAGTGGGAAAAAAATATATCTCATCTCATTGTTAACATAATTATATTTTAAATAAAAATTACCTTACATTTTTTTTGTTTACCACTTTTTCATAGAAGCGATATTTATTTAGATGAAGCCCACCTATCTCTATACTATTTAGAACATCTTATCGATAAAATTACAAACATTTCTATTAAACTTATAAAAGGAACGCAAGTTGACCATCATTTGAGGTTAGAAGACTGAGGCCTTTTGTGTCCTCCTTACTTTAAGTCCCGATATAAATTTTTATCATAACAAATAATATACATTAACATTTTTATTATATACAGGTAGGAACAAGTTTTATTCGTTAATTTATCAGTTTGAATCAACGCCATTATACTATTAATAGTCTTATTTTACTGCACTTCTTATTTAATATGATACTTGTAATTACGAAAAAATTAACTTATTTTTACATTACTAAAAATATTTTGAGAGAAATATTTACTAAAAGGGGTTTTAGACCCGACTTTTCCGTGCTATCAGTACGTACTGGCCCAATAGGATATCGAAATATCTCATAGATATCCTACAGCCAATACAATTTGGCAAAAATAAGTCCATCAATGTCTTTATTAATTAATGTGAGACACTTAGAATTTTCCCAATACAAAAAAATAGCGCTATACGCGTCTAATTACCTTCAAAAATTAGTATAAAATTTCATGATGTTTTTTTAACTATTTAATTTTTAGAATTCAATGTATTTATTTATCAGTTAAATATTCAATTATCGAACATCGGAAAAAAGTGATATTGATCCACCTTTAACTCATTTATTGTCAATTAGTTCAAATAAATGTTTCGGAAAAATACATATTAATTAATAATTTATCAATAAATATTACTATAGAAATTTTTTGCAAGGTTAAGGATAGACCTTGTAGAATAATAAAATATGAAAACTGGGTCATTATTATTAAGAAAAAGTAAATTTTTTTTTTTTTTATATAATTAATTATAAAAAAATGATTCCCAACTACTATTATGTATGTGAAATAAAAACTTGAAAAAAAAATAGCTATTATTATTATTTATATTTTTTTAATTAACCTAAGGTACTTTTTATTGAAACGATCAAGAATCTAAATTAATACAATTAAATATTTTTTATAAATATACAATTAGTAAACATACGAGTATAGTAATTAATACATATACATATATATATAAATTCAACACAAATGGGATTTACACATCCAGTGAAGTGATCCCCAACTCAGCCTAGTAATATTAAAATAATATTTAAATTGTAAAATAAGTATTTATAAATTTAAACAAAGTCATATGGCTTGACGCGTTTCAGACGTCTTTGGTCATTAGAATTGTCCCTTAGTTGAATTGTCGCTAGGCTTTCATGGTGTTACAATCTTGTTACATGCCCACGTGCAAACCGAGTGACTTTATCCACTACGGTCGGCAACATCACATCACTATGAATTACATCATTTCTATCTTATCGGTAAGCCGCGACCAAGTGCGATACTTCGACAGCGTTGTATAACTTCTATGTTGGACTTACTAGCACATCACCACAATTGAATTTCGTAAGTCCAAATGGGTTTTACGATGGCTTCGTATAACAGACGTTTGTTATCTAGTGATAGCTCAGAGTGTTTTCCAATTAACCAATAGAGTTTGCGCAGTTTATCTGCAGTCTTTTCTGGCGGACAAGGTGTTTCCAGTTAAGGAGGCGAAAGTCGAGGTACATATGCAGATATTTATCTGAATAATTTTGTGGGATTATTTGTAAATTTAGAAATATTGGAATGTCGCAGGTTTTACGTAACGTAAAATTTGCGTGTACTTACTTTTTATTGTTAACCTTGATCTTTCCACGTTTTAACCGTGTAGAAATGTTGTTTATGGTTATTTGGATTTGATCAGTAGCTATCGGTTGATCTTTACGAGTTGTTAGTATTGCAGTATCATCTGCAAACCTAACGGTTGTTGAGTTAGTGTTGGCCGGAATGTCGTCTGTGTAGAGTAGATACAATAAATACACTACTTTTATCCCAATCAGTTAAAGCTTCTTCGCGTATGACCCGGAACTATCTTTTTAGTTAAATAGCACTCAAGAAGTGTTCACCACGAGTTTGGTAGTTGTTCTCGTGATTTTATTAGTAAACTTTTGTGCCAGAACTTTTTCGAAAGACTGGGCTACATCAAGAAATACTCCGCAACAATAATTTTTCGATACACAACTATTTTATGTAGTTTATTTTTTTTAAGATACCATGTTATTTTTCGAAAACTATTTTAAATAATTTTTTGGAAAGAATCATTGATCATTTTTAGCGAATCTTGCGAGATTAACAAACTAACCCATACAATAATGCTAATTCAATTAAATAGCATAATATATTTTTTTAAATATATACACATACTTTTTGAAGATTTATAAATAAAAGTATACAACATAAAAATAATGTTGACGCACAATTAATTAAAATTACATAAATATAAAAAATGTCTAATACAAATTGTAGGTGAATCATTAAATTAAAGTTATTTGCGTAAGATCCATAGATCTTTTTTTATGTATTTTAGGCAATATATAAAAAGTATATGAAGTAGTAAAAGGCAAAATACTTTTACGAAATCCGAAGCAACATGCGAATTGTATAGTGTCCAATTTTTTAACACAATATCATTGGATATTTGACCTAATAATGTCACTGGAGTATTCTTTGAAATAAATTGCATGATCTTAGGTTGAGCTTCTATCGGCCACATCAAACCTTTCAAAAAATGATTAATGTTAATAGAGAAATGATCTTACTCAAGAAACAAGTAAAAAATGTAAAATATACTTAGAGTGTTAGTAAGACTATCAAAAAATTATACAGTTATATTTACCACCGAAAAATTCCTGACCCGATGAATATGAAAAAGTCAAAAACATAACTTCAAGACTGCTCTGTGACACTCCCGCTACAATTAATCCTGTTAAAATTAAGTTATTGTATAGTGTATAAACAATACACACCATTTATAATATTTCAGTGTATCCCATAACTTACTGACAACGCTTATAACTTTTGATACAAGTATTATTAAGTTGAACATTTCTTTTTAATAATCATTGCAATCATAAACTACGTTAAAGCATATTTTATTGTTATTTATCATTAATGTGTAAAAAAATCGAAATGAAAAATTTTTATATTATAATCAATTTTAGGACTTTTACTACACGTATTGAGTACACGTATTTTAATACAAAGAATGGATATGAATCACTGTACCCACCAATATAAATATCAATTAACTTAATTTAAATTTGAAAGTTCCTTATTAAAATCCAAATTACTTAGTGAATACTTTTCTTAATATTGATGTCGACATATAAACATTTCTTATGAGAAAATGGCTAAAAAATTCTGAAATGTTGAGTTTTTTTAAATCATAAGCATCGTCCGTTAGGATAGAGACACCTATATCGTGTATATAGGTATCTCTTACCGACCTATTAACAATTTAAAGTTATGACTGGAGGAAAAGAATGAATGGCGCTATTTTTTATCACTAGTTATTTACCGGCCGTACTTTTCCTACCGCCTAGATATAAAAATGATGATAACTTCGAAGTTCTGATCCAAAAGTTGTTATCGACTAGTCATTTTCTTAATTACATCATTATTTGTTAAATAACCTAGTAAATTATGTACGTTTTTTTTATTATTATATTTATTTTGCGAGTAATCGAGTAGTTTCTGTATATATCCGATCATTTTGTAAATATATATATGTATATAGAATGTAAGGAATAATAGAAAAATAAGAATTACGTAAGTTATGCTAAAATGTATATTTTATATATATATATTATATAATATTATTTTATAATTAATGAATTATTTTAAATTGATGAAAATTGTCTTGTTTTCTACCTTAAGAAATATTACGTAGTATTATTCAATACTAGTCAAAAACAATTTAACTTGTTTACTACATACAAATATACCTCAGTAAGTAAGGAATGGGTTTCAAATATTATCATTATTTGTAACAATTGACCTATTTCCTTACTTTTTGATATTTCCTATAATATTTAAGTCAAAGTTTTATTACGTAAACTATTGATATACTTACCAAATATAAATGAAAAAGTAACCGTTAGAAATAATATAAAACACNTAATTTTGTTAAATTGATATTTCCTATAATATTTAAGTCAAAGTTTTATTACGTAAACTATTGATATACTTACCAAATATAAATGAAAAAGTAACCGTTAGAAATAATATAAAACACAAATTAATCAAACTCTCTGTACTTTCAATTGAATTATCAAATAAATAAAAAATTAGTAAAAGGTTTAGAGCAACGTAAACGACACTTGAAATTAATTGAATGATGAAAAAAGAAATCATTACTTCTATTATTGTAACACCTGAAACAATCAATAAATTTATGAAACATTTTTTTTTAATTATTATTATTACAAATTATTATTTATGCTTTAGTAAAACTAAATATATGAATTTGTTTTGTTCTTTTTAACTATATTTTTGTTAAATTTACAAGTCAAGTCAATTATTAAAAAAGTAATATACATTTAAGAATATTATTATTTTATTTCATTAAAGCAAACTTTTTATTAAACATTTGCTTTTGATATTTTTTTATTTAATTGAATGCTCAGACTCATCGTGGATAAAAAACCGAAACATTGACTGATACAAGTTAATATCAGTTAAACTAGTTTCAAGGGAAACAACAAAAATTATTGTGTTTTTGGGGAGGCTGAATTTTACGCCTCTAATTCATATATAAATTTAGTATAAAACATTATTCATAAAATATTAGTAATGCATAAGATTAATTTTTTTTTTTTGCGATGATTTAACAAAGTCAATCAATAAATTAGAGATTAGACAATTTAGTTTAAGTGTTTGTACCTGTGATTGATGTTCTAATCAAACCTCCATTAAGTTTTTCTGAAAGCATAAAACTTGCTGTGCAGAAACTTGTAAAATAGAACAACGTCCTAAAACACCCATAATTGATTAGTAAAGACAAATAATATTTATAATAAAATGCAAAAATTAAGCAAAAAAAAGTAATAGTAAAAATTTTATTTAGATTAAAATTTTTTACCCAACTAATAACAGTCCTACTATACTTTGATTTCTAGCTTTTATATTCACACCATAAATGATATTTGTCTCCTGAAACAAAAAAAAAATCAATAAAATCAAACTCTTATGACTAAATAAAAACAAACATATTTTTTCTTCAAGAAATTCTTTTAGTTAGATTTTAATTTTTGTGTTTAACTATATGTATTATTACTTTCTCTACTTACAATTGTTGTTGTCATTTTTTTGTTAATAGTACAATTTGATATTAAATTTTTCTTAATATGATCTAATGCAAAGTCAATATGGCTATTAATTTGATGAAAACTTACATAATCTGAAAGTTAAATCTTAATGTACTTATTTAATTTTTAATACTATTTTTATTATTAAAGTAAGTTTTACAGCTTTTCGATGACCTCCTAAACGTTCAAAGATTAAATGTTAGGAGGTAATTATTTAGCCCATCCAAGGAAATAAATATAAAGATATCATTAAATTTCTATATCATTAAAACAAAGTTGTTTGATTCAGTGACATTTGTCTTTCAACTCAACTTGGTTGACTTCATCTTTATTATTTTTATATAATATGTTAGGGATTTGAACTCAAGTTAACACAATAGTAATCATCAATGTAATACCTTAAAATGACTAAACCCATGATCGCAAAATACCATAAATAAAATAAAAAGATCCAAAAATTATTATGAAAAATCTAATTAACAACTTAAATTTAATAATTCAAGCTATAAGTCATTAATTAAATTGAACTTAGGTAGTGTCTTTGTTTATTTTTCTTTAGAATAAAATGAATAAACATTTTATAATAAATTCAATAATCAGTTAATGAAAAGTTTTTTTAGATAAAACTACTTTACATCGTCTCTAATAAATTAATATAAATTTTAACTTACTCTGGTTACTGGTATGTGAAATTTTAAATTGATTTGAAAAAAAATGTGTCAAGTTAGTAATGTCTTTTTGTATTAATCTAGTATAATTTGAAGGAAAGTAAAGAAATGCGTGCACACTTGAGTCGTTTACAATACTATTCACTTGTTTTTTCGAATTCAATTCCACCTAAGGAAATATAACTATTAATTTATCATCAAAACCCCCATTTCCATAAAGAAATGTATTGAAATTTCTCTTCTAGAAAATAATATTTCCGAAGTTTATGAATATTTATATAATAAGATGACGACTATTTTAAAAATTAATCAAAATTATTGTAATATAATGTACCCTTGTTATTTACTTTAGTATTGCTATTTTTGGTTATACATGTTTCACTATGCTTAAACAATATTATAATAAAAATATTATTATATAAAATATATAATATTTAAGTATAAAATATTTATGTTAACATCAATATTTAAAGCAGATACAAAAAATGAATTTCATTTTACGCCTAGGTTTGACTAGACAAAAACTAGAAAATTTAATATCTGAAAAAAATGTGCACTCAAAAATTAATCTAGCTAATAGTCCTCAATTTTTACTTGTTGAGCTTATAATTATAAATATCACATCAACAGAAACGATACCCTATACTCCATTATTTCTTATTAAGATATCTAATATATTTATATCAAATTTGAAATTATTCCTTGTGAACTAAGTTGTTGATAATAAAATGTTCTTTATGCTCTCAAAAAATCTAATTAACAGTTAACTATTAGTTTTATTTTGGCAACATTTATAATTTTTACAAAAAATTAAAAAAATAAACTAATAAAATCAATTATTTTAAAATAATGACAATGTTCGTACCAAATCATATTTAAGCATTCTTAAATAATTTAATACTTCACAACTCATAAGTCTTTTGGAATCTTTGTCAAATATGCATCCATGAAAGTTAAATTGTTTACAGATTGAATTATTTGTTTCTTCGTTAAGGAATGCTATGTTTATATGTTCAATTGAACTACCAACACTATAGTTAGAGATAATTGCAAGCATTATTGGCAAAATTATAACTAAAAAAAAATACCTGAAACATAAATATTATGTTTAATATATTGAATTTTAAAATATATTGCCAAGA
This sequence comes from Daktulosphaira vitifoliae, assembly GCF_025091365.1. NCBI lineage: Eukaryota > Metazoa > Arthropoda > Insecta > Hemiptera > Phylloxeridae > Daktulosphaira > Daktulosphaira vitifoliae. The sequence continues at coordinate 34,083,421 of NW_026099572.1, read as the reverse complement.
ACAATTTCTTTATATTTATTATAAAAATATAAATTTTTATGTGATTTTATTATTCAGACAAAGTAAATTTCTTTCATTTTGATTATTTGTTTATTAGTTATATTTATAAATATTTACGTGATATCTCTGGAAAATATTAAACAATTTTTTTTAAATAGCGTAAAAACTCTATGAAAAGACATAATTTTTTTTGCTCTTTTAAATAAATCTTTTGATTTAGTTCTAGTAAATGAATGTAGCTGTCTACTCGCCTGAAATCAAATCAATATCATACATATGATGCAAATATATGCATTATAGAACCTTTATGAAGGTATCAATAATTTTTATATACTGTATAAATATTTTTAAATACCTGTACAGCTGTTGTTTCATTAACAGATTCTAAAAATGCAGTTTCCAATGAGTCAGTATTATATCTGCTCATTATACTATGAGGTTCCGCTTCTTGTATTATTTTTCCATTTCTCATAAAACCAACCTAAAAAAAACTAAAACTGATTAAAACACTTTATTTTGCATTCAATTTATGAATTTTAAATTTAAATTAATTTCAGAATTTTTTTGTATTTTTAATTTTAAACTTTAATTTGTTGCGATAATTGATTTTAAATTGAATATCCAACAAATATGAGTTATAAGCGAACAAAACACATTTTATTGTACATATATTAGACATTGAAAACATCTATTTTTCAAAGAATAAATTTTATTCAGTAAATCTAACCTTTCTGATTGTTATAGGACTATTAATTAATAACCTAATATCTTAGGTTTTGAAATATGTTTGAGTATGGGCATAAAAGGCCTTGAGTATTAAATGGTTTTAAATTAAATGAAATATTTTAAAATAAATCAACACTCAACAAAAAAAATATTCTTTTGAGTATTTAATTACATTATTAGCACAGAATATGTTTTATATAGCTATTGTTATTAATATATGGCAATAGAGACACTTAATCAGTCACAGTATTTTAAAATAATAATACATAAATAAAATGCAACAGCTCGTTACTTAATACCCAATAATCCGAAAGTATTAAAATGTTCTTAAAAAAAGTCATAAGTATAAAATTTATAATTAATAACATAGGTAAATTCTAAAAATTTTAAATTTTAATGTTTTGCATAGAGTAATCCTATAATCAAAACCGTTGCATTTGTTGCACAAAATTTAAAATTTGAAAAATCATTGTTTCTAAATATTTATATGTATTAATCTTAAATAAATAGTTTTATCATTTCGAAACAAATTAAATAATTAATTTTTGGACACGTTGATTTATACAATACTTACTCTATCTGCTTGATGTACTTCTTGAATATAATGTGTAGTAACTATGATGGTCGTTTTATTATCTTGTACTAAATTTGAAAAATAATTCCATATTCTATTTAAAATATAAAATGAAATTTTATTTATCGAAACCATTAGCCGACTAACAAAATATTACCTATCACATAAAATAGGATCAAGACCAACCGTTGGTTCATCTAGAATTACAATTTTCGGTTTGTGTATTAAACTGACAGCTAACGATACTCTTCTACATTGCCCTCCACTAAAAAAAAAGTTTTAATTCACGTTTTTTCTAGTTTAAAAATCGAAGTTTATACTGATGGCTTACTTATTGGAAAAAATAGTCAAATGTATTTTTGATGAAAATGAGTTAGTTGTGTAATAGACATACGTGTAAAATGCATTGCATATAAATTTGGGAAGTATTAACTCAATATTAAAGTCAGTAAATTGTATAAATATAATTATAACACATAAATATAATAGAAAAAAAAATGTTGCAAAAAGAATACACTTGATCCATTTTGACATTATGCCATCAATATTTTTATAATCCCAATTTTTTTTTTTTTTTTTGAAAAAAATGGAAATTATGTTTTATATTATAATGTTACTTATAACTTAAAATCGAAGAATTTTTTTTAAACATAAAGTTATAGATTTTACTGGTATGATAAAGAAAGGTGTTTTCTATTAAATGCAAAAAAATTGTTCAAATTAATTTTTTTGTACATATATAAATAACGATTTACATTAATCATCACTAGGAGTATTTCGCTATTATTCTTCTTTAAAAACAAAAATATTTATGAGCTTATGTAAAATAACCATAGAAATAGAAAATCGGGTTGAGCAGAATGTCTAATAACCTCATATTGCAAAGGAATTTTCAATTTTGAAATTATTTTAAAAGCGTACCCTGGAGGAGATAATAATAGTGAACACTTCTCTACTAATATACGTCTATAATAATCGTACTAGGCATAAACAATTTAACTTTATAATTTTTTTTTTTAACGAATAAGCGTTTACCAAAGAATAAAATGAAAATAAATAAGTAAAAATAAACAATATCAGTTATAACGTATTTGTAAGACTTTTAGTGTATGTAGTGCTTTTGTGGGCTAGTTATTAAGAAAACAACATTGTGTAGTTATTATTTTTGAATTTCTTGTAAAACTTCTTTTACTTGAGTTTTACTTTCATAATTCTAAGTTAAGTTATAAATCAGTTATTTCTATTAAATTTGCCTGTTCAACTCAACTTAATAAGTCCGGGAGCACGTGTTAACCTTAACAGATCGGTCTCAAATTTTACACGACTAATTTTTTTGAGCATTAAAAAAAAATTAAGGGATAGCGTTAAAAAAAAATTTAATATTGAAATAGATTAAACTTACGAAAAAATTAATTTGAGTTATAAATGTAGAATTTTATATTTTAGGCATCATTGAGAGGTGAGTTTATCACAAGGATTAGTAAAACATAACTACGGAAGCAGCAAAAAGTGAATAACATTTTTAAATTTTCGACCTTTCTAATTTTAAATAAACCGATTAATAATTATCTATAAGATAAGTTCGACTCTAGAGTTCACCCCTATGGCATAAATTTTAATTTAAATACCTTAAATTTTTTATGTAAGTATTTTGAAAATAGAGTTCCAGAATATTCCTTAATTCAGATATATTATTTATAATATCTAATTTTGACATGCGATATAATGACCCATAGAACATAAGAGTTTCGTGCACAGTAAGATATTGATCTAAACATACGTCCTAAAATAAATTTAAAAAATCGAGCTTTATTTCTTGTAAATTTCTATATCTAATGAATATACGTTTACCTGAGGCATGTATCCGATATCTAAAGCAGATTTTGTTTGTATTTCTATGATTCCCGAGTCCAACATTTGCGTACCCAATATTGAAGATAATAATGTTGTCTTTCCGCAACCACTGGGGCCAACAAGACCGTAACTACAATATTGCAATATATTGATTTAATACATTTATTAATGAAAGATTAAATAAAAATTATATTTCAATAATAAAAAAGGGTCAATCCATGTAAAATCATCCAGACGTGATTGCTCGACCACTTCCGAAAATCTCGAAATTTTCAGGACCTCTTCTTTAATCTATAATTAAATGAAATAAAAGAAAACATTTTTTTTTTTAATGATCCTCTATATTTTTATGGCTTTCATATAGGAAGAAAGTAAAATAATCGCCGATATTTCGAATTCAAATTGCTCATCCAATTTTAATGATATCAATCTAAATTTTATGGTAAAGTCTATTTATAATTCAAAGTTTATGATGAATAAAAAAAAGTTGACTTTTATTGATTTATGAAATTTTAATGAATATTTAAAAAACGATAATTTTTTGTTAAAAATCGACGATTTCAAGCCAAACACAAGCCATCATAAATTTCTTTTTTCTTTTTTTCACGTTTTATTGTAATAGTACATATTTAATACCTCTGTCAAGTTTAAAAACTTAAAATTAAGTTTTCAATGTTTTATAGGGTTTTTAATTTTAGACAATTTGCAATAATAACCAAGTTTAGGTTTCATTATCTCTGATGGGTAACCTTAAATTAACTTTTTCAAAATCAAAATACATATAAATATACCTGTAGAAGCTATGGTAAAAATTTAAAAGTTTAGAAAAAAGTATGTCATCACCAAAATACAGTTTGAAAATCAGGAAAACACGTTTTTTAATCAATTAAATTTATTATATTTTTTGCTATTTTATTGTACAAACTCAATAGTAAAATTGATTAACTTTTGTAAAAACAATAAATTATAACTAACTATTAGGGTGGTCTAAAAGTGACAAAAAAAAAATTTTTTTTTTAAGTTATACTCCTACACTTGAAAATTGTTCTACCTGGTTTTATATACAATTCTCAAGAAAAAAAAACACTAAAAATTAATTTTTGAGACATCCCAAGCTATTTGAAAATTTTTAACTTAAAAAAAAAATAAAATAATAATGAAAACTATTTTATGTATACGTTCTTATATTTTTTTATCAATAAGTCAAGCTATATTATATAAATCATTTTTAACATTTCTAATTTTACTTACTAAAGAATTAAAAAATATATAAAAGTTGAATTGCTTTTTTTTAAAGTTTGTTTGCTGCAATCAGGGTAAATCTTCCGATGCTCAGAAACTACTTGTAAGAGAAACTGAAGTTGATCCTCATCATGAGTAATTTTGCGATTAAGGTCTTGAATCAATGAAACTCCTCTTTCTGCCACGTCATTGGTAACTCGAAGATTCTTAAAAACTTCCTCTGCTTTTAAGTAGCTTTTA
>NW_026099572.1:34040641-34078743 GCF_025091365.1 Daktulosphaira vitifoliae | reverse complement strand
AGTGTTACCTTCAGCGACAACAGGCCCTAATAACCGAATGTTTGTACGATTTCGATCTTCTTGGTCTAAAATTGATCATTCTGCATACGTTATAGCAAACTCGGCTCTTATTCAAAGGATTACAGAGAATATACGACATGAACTAGTTAATTTTTGCCAAGAAATGCTTAAAATAAAACAAGTAAGAGATGATTATCGTGAGATGCTGGAATTATCAGTTATATTTCTTGGTGAAGAACCCACCAGAGGAATAAAATTTATGACTCCAGGTGCTACTAGTCATTCACGTTGGATGTCAAAAGTAATTTACTGTTTAAAAATATTTATGTTTAGTGAACAATTTCATCTAAGTACCAAAGAAAAAAGGGGCCTCGAGGAAATATGTGTTTTCATTGTAACCGTCCATTTAAAAAATTAGTTCACTGCAACTTTGGCGGCATGTGCTCCAAATAATGACTTGCAACTGATAAAGACCTTAATAAAATATGATAATCCACATATTTCAAAAGCCACTGTAAAAAAAATGATGGGTCATTTATGGTATTTGTCAGATGAGTTAGTTGGTCTTTGTCTGTTCGACAAAAATGTCCCTGTTGAAACCAAATGTAAGATAATTTACGCCATAAATAATAACCCCTCTCCAGAAGTTCCCAATGTAAGACCGAAAATTGACCAACACGATGTAGAAAATTTACAGCTTCATGATTTAGCTAACAAAAATACAATACAAATTTTCACAGAATTTGGTGTCGATGAATTTTTGAAAAATGACGTGGTAAACTGGACCGAGTCTAAAAGCTACTTAAAAGCAGAGGAAGTTTTTAAGAATCTTCGAGTTACCAATGACGTGGCAGAAAGAGGAGTTTCATTGATTCAAGACCTTAATCGCAAAATTACTCATGATGAGGATCAACTTCAGTTTCTCTTACAAGTAGTTTCTGAGCATCGGAAGATTTACCCTGATTGCAGCAAACAAACTTTAAAAAAAAGCAATTCAACTTTTATATATTTTTTAATTCTTTAGTAAGTAAAATTAGAAATGTTAAAAATGATTTATATAATATAGCTTGACTTATTGATAAAAAAATATAAGAACGTATACATAAAATAGTTTTCATTATTATTTTATTTTTTTTTTAAGTTAAAAATTTTCAAATAGCTTGGGATGTCTCAAAAATTAATTTTTAGTGTTTTTTTTTCTTGAGAATTGTATATAAAACCAGGTAGAACAATTTTCAAGTGTAGGAGTATAACTTAAAAAAAAAATTTTTTTTTTGTCACTTTTAGACCACCCTACTAACTATAGTATCATAATATTAAAAAACAATTACAAACTGCATTTTTCTTTTAATTAAAAGTGTACAAATTATAATAGCTTCGAGACGATATAAAATTAATATTTTTGAAACCCCCGTAAAATTATTCTAGGTAGATTATATTTTTGTAACTTATATTTTATTACAAAAAGTAATAGTTAAACCTTCAGCATTTTTTTTAATCATTAATAAAGTCAATTTTATGACTATGATAACCATCACTATTATAATACGTCTATATAAAGTTTTGTGAAAATATTTTTGGAAAGAAGGTATTTTCAAGTGAAGTTAAATCTGCACCTTACTAAACACGGCAATACTATAGGTACTATTTTGTTGTAAAAATAACGTAGAAAAATTTAATGATATAAGAAATAACAAATTTAACATAAGAACTGCAAAGCTGCTGTGTGTACACTAGGGTGGCCCTCAAAAATCGAATGTCTTTTTTTTTTTTACGCTACCCCTTAATTTTTTTTTAATGGTCAAAAAAATGAGCTGTGCAAAATTTGGGACCGATCCGTTAAGGTTAACCCGTGCCCCCGGGCCTATTAAGTTAAGTCGAAGAGTCAAATTTAATAGAAATAACTGATCTATGTCTCATAACTTTTTTTTCTCTTAACTTAGAATTATAAAAGTAAAACTCAAGTAAAGGAAATTTTACAAGAAATTCAAAAATAATAACTTCAATGTTGTTTTCTCAATAAATAGCCCACAAAAACACTACATACAGTAAAAAACATGTAAAAGTCTTAAAATACGTTATAACTGATTTTGTTGATTTTTAATTATTTATTTTCATTTTATTTTTTGGAAAACGCATATTCGTTTAAAAAAAGATTCTAGAAGTTTAATTTTTTATGCCAAGTACGATAATTATATTAGATTTATTATTTTATGGACAGTTAATTAATGATTAATTACAAACCTAACAGTTTAATTTAATTGTTATTAACAATTTTTAATTTATTTTTTTTTAAATAATAATAACTTTAAAAAAAATATTTTAACAATAATTAAATTATATTATTATAATATATTTTTTGATAATGTACTTTTTTTACAATTAGGAAATTTTTTCCGATAATTACTTACTATTTGTAAAACGTATTGTTTCTGTTCTTCATTTGTAGTTAATATATTAATGTAGTCTTAGATTAATTTAATGCCACGCTAGGCTGTATCATTAATGACTCGTAATTTACTTATAGTATTTAAAGCATTTATGTAACTGTTGTTCGCACTCCAAAATGATGGATCAATTTTCAAAAAATCAGTGTTCAGATTAAATAGTTGTAAATTTGATGGTAACTTACTACCAGTTATTTCGTGGGAATAATTACCAATAAGATAAATATTAGTTCGTAATACTTTAAAAGACGCTAAAAGTATTGTACATTTGTGATTAAAACGTATCATTTAATATATAATAATAAACAGGTAAAATATATTTAACGTGTTCACAAATTGTCTGCTGCATTTATACGACACAAATTATGTCAGTTGTCGAAAATAACTCAAATATACTTATCTTTAATAATAATATAATTGGTACTATCTTAAAGTAATTCAGTAAACCAAAATTGATATATTGATACGACAAAATGTAATAATACAATCAATTTTGTTAAATTTGTAATTAATCATTAATTAACTGTCCATAAAATAATAAATCTAATATAATTATCGTACTTGGCATAAAAAATTAAACTTCTAGAATCTTTTTTTAAACGAATATGCGTTTTCCAAAAAATAAAATGAAAATAAATAATTAAAAATCAACAAAATCAGTTATAACGTATTTTAAGACTTTCACATGTTTTTTACTGTATGTAGTGTTTTTGTGGGCTATTTATTGAGAAAACAGCATTGAAGTTATTATTTTTGAATTTCTTGTAAAATTTCCTTTACTTGAATTTTACTTTTATAATCCTAAGTTAAGAGAAAAAAAAGTTACGAGACATAGATCAGTTATTTCTATTAAATTTGACTCTTCGACTTAACTTAATAGGCCCNGTTATAAGACATAGATCAGTTATTTCTATTAAATTTGACTCTTCGACTTAACTTAATAGGCCCGGGGGCACGGGTTAACCTTAACGGATCGGTCCCAAATTTTGCACAGCTCATTTTTTTGACCATTAAAAAAAAATTAAGGGGTAGCGTAAAAAAAAAAAATCGATTTTTAAGGGCCACCCTAGTGTACACTCAAAGAAAAACCTCAATTTTAATAGAGAAATTTTATCAAGGGTTTATGATAATGTTTTATTAATACGAACAAAATAATTATTGTTCAAGACAAGAAAAAAAACTATCATATTGATAAATATATCATAGGTTCAATAGTAATGATATATTTATCAAATTGAACAATGAATTTATTATATAGATCGAGGTTTTTCTCTGGGTGTATAAATGATATGAGAGTGGAGATTTAGATTCCGGGTGGTCGATCCCAAAGTAGTTGAGATGAAGGCGATGGAAAGGAAGAAGAAAATTAAGTGACAATTTTAACCAGACTATATTATTTTTTCTTCAAAAACCAATTTTACATTGAAATTAAGTCATTGGAACGTTTTAATTATAAAGTTCATTTTAAAAGCTTCAATTTAATATTGGTTTAAATAAACATTCCGTAAAAAAAGTGTGATATTTTTTATCAAGTTTATAGCCTCCTATTACTTTAGTTATTCATAGCTAATAACATAATAATCAGTATATTATCATATAATGTAATATATTAAAATATATTACCTTCTGAACAAAAAAACAAATAATCTGTTACTTACATTTTTCCAATTGGTACAGTCATATTTAAACCATTTATTATAGGAACACCATCATTGTAAGATTTGTGAGCATTAATTACTCGTATAGCAACGTTATCCTCTATATGTTGTACCATCTTTAATATGTTTTAATTTCACCAGAAAAATTATGGAATTCTAAAATAATGGATTTGAAGATATCATGAAATGTATGAAATGTATGAAATAAATTCTTATTTTAATATTGAATATTTAGTTTATAATTAGAAGTAGAGGGAATCATAATTAATTTCTTGACCTTCCATTAGTATATTTTAAAAGAAACTTTATCCTTAGTATATAAAATCTGGCTGATTTATAATGCGTTACTAAATACAAAATCGTTTCTAATGCTTTAATGATAAATATTGTAGACATGTTATAAAATATATACTTATTAAATAAATAAATAAATATATACATATATATATGTATATATTTATATAAATAGTAAAGTTTGAATGAGCATCTGTAATGAAAATAAAAGAAGTAGTAGTAAATTAAGTTTATCAAAAAAATTATAAAAATGTTATCTTTAACATGCTGACTTTCTAATTAAATAGGTTCATAAATTTAAATGTAAATAATAATAAATTAATCACATTTATTATCAAATTTCTTAACGAGGAATATCCTAAAATAATATGATATCAATAATAGAATTACGCAAATTAATAATTGTTATCAATTTTAACTGGGTCATATATCGAAAATTTGCAGTTAATATAAAAAAAATGTTACCAACATTTTATAAAAAAAATTTGAGATAATCATTTCTGTAAAAAGATTGTTCATATTTTTAAAAATAATAATTTATGGTATCAAAATTTTTTTCTTCAAAACTTATCTATAAAATGGCTTTATTTAAATCTTAAAAAAAATTTAATAAAAAAACTATTCTTTTAAAATATTTTTTTAATTTCGCAAAATAACATAAAAATTATTTTAAATATAGATCTATGTTGTAGAAATTGTTTAAAAAAAAATTATAAAATGTTATGTAGATCATAAGTCATATGAGTTGACAGTTCGATCTGTCCTACTCTGTATATATATTTTATTAATCTTGTAATTTTCTTCGGCATTAAAAATTGTATCAATAATAAATGTTTGATAAGTATGGCTAATATGATAATACATTTTTTATAAGATCTATATTATAAATTTTGAAAAATAACAATTATAACTATAAAAAAATTAAAATTAACATATAGTTTCCAAAAAGTAAGAAAACAGGTTAACTATTAAAACAATCAAAAAAATAAATATTTTAACCTAACTTATTGAAAACTCTGAATATTTTGTTATCTTTTTTTTTTTGCCTTAATCCCAACTACTTGGGGTCGCTCTGTATATTTTGTTATACATTTAAATAATTTAAATATATTTATTTCTAATTTTAATCTTACAAACATCAACAGTAAGTGATTAGAATTTTGCCCTAGGAAGGGATTAAATAATTTTTTTAAAACCTCATCAAACAAACAAAAATTCATTGTGTAACTGTGCAAGTTGTGTGAATTATTTCCAAGTTCAATGTAACACTTATAGATGTTTTGAATAATGGTATCAATGTAAAAAATGATAGTTTTAAAAGTTTTTAAATTAAATTAAACTTTAATTAACCTTTTTAAGCTGAATATGTTTTCAAAAATTATAAATTCCATATATCTATCCAGCTAATAATGTTTTATAGTAAAAATTTTTAATTACAGTAGTATACTTTGGCTATACCGATGTGATGGGAGAACAGAGCTGTACGCAAAAAAAAAAAGGAAAATTTGTTAGAAAATTAATTAATTTTAATAGATTGTTATTGATAATTATTCTTGGATATTGCAAATCATAGTAATGACACTGATTTTAGAATTGTTCGGTTGAGCAGATTCCCAAGGTTATGAGTTAAAATTTTCCTTTTCAAAAAAAATATTAATATTATCATTATTCATTAAAAACATGTATGAAAATAATAATAATAACAATGAAAACAATACTGGATGTAATTTTTAAAAATATTTATAATAAATATAAAAAATAAACATTTATCATTGAAATATGAATAATAATCATTGTATTTCGGCTATTTCTATTAATTCTTATAATTTTAGCAGTATGAATAAATGTTGAAATATTATAACAAAAATTTACATAATACTTGTAAAACGAATTTTAGAATATAACTGTTCCGCTATAGTAAATGCAAAATAATTTTAATTTTAATTATTAACTAAAATAATTATGTGCAATACAAAAAAAACATTCTATCATTACGCTTGTGTGAATTAATATAACCTTGATAAAAAAATTATTAAGTGTTTTTTTGGGTATACTTTATTGTTATTAGATAAACTCTATACAATCCTAGACATAAAAAGATAAATTACAGGAGGTTTAATAAGTTCAAAAATTATAAAAAACTAAAAAAATTTTACCATGAACAATTTTGTATAAATCTAATAGTTTATTACTCAAATAAATTTTTAAATATAGTTAATACATTTTTTAAATTATACTGATAAATTTTATATATATGTGAAATGAGTGGAACCAGGGGCGTATTTACGGGGAGATCTATGCGGAGTCTGAACTTCTCATAGAAATAAAACATAGGGGTAGTAGAGAGGTGAAGTTTCCCACTACTAAAAATTATCTGTACCTCTCCTATAAAATTTCTAACTGAATAGAGTTTTAGAGGATCAACCACTATGCCACACACGTCCCATTAGAGAAATTTATAACAGTAATAATAAAACAAATTATTGTTTTTTATAAATCATATATTTATTAATTATATCAAAAAATGATTAATTGTAATTAAACTTAAAAGATATAATCATATATTATTACATAATATTATACACATATTAATTTGTTTGTTCCTATTATTTGAAATTAAATTTAATGTGCGACTGAATAACTTTCGACGCAAAAATTTTAATTTTGATAAATGTAAACTGTAAATAAAGGTTAAAAAATCATAATTTCAAAAAAATGGCCAGACCTATACGTGAGTGACATGATGCTGAATTTATATCTATTTTCAGAATTGTTATCCCATTAATAAAAAAAAACGACGAACTGATGAAACAAAAACAGGATATTTTTGACTAATAAACGGTCAGTACCCAGAAGCCTTAAACTCAAATATTTCTGAGATTTAATATTCAAATTTTTCACTTTTCCAAATTGTAATTGAGTTAAAAGTGAATTAATATTTATGAACAAAAAACGATTAATCATTTGAAGTATTTAAAACATAATATTAAATATCATTAGTTAATTGCAGTACTTTAAATTGGAAATTTATTGCTATATGTATTATGTTATAAATTAAACACATTTTTTTGTCGTGGTTATAATTAACATTCAAAGATTTTATTCATTTATTAAAATATTGATATAAAAGGTTATTTTTTTTAACTTTATACAGTTGGATGTACCAAGTCTTTATTATATTTCGTATTGCACTTAAATGAATTATTGTTTTTATTGTCATGACATTGTATTACTCGAATTTATACTTCGTTTTTCTTACTTGTAATATTTTTATTGATATAATTATTAGGGTTCGTCAATGACATATTTTCGGATATCGATATCGTACTGAATTTCAGTGGTATTATATGGCAATAATGGAAAAAAAAAATTGTTCCCGATATCGTGTGAAAAAATTAATTAACCTGCCATTGAATATATTCATATTTATATTGTGTAAACGCAGCGCCCGGTGGTATTTACACGGATTCGTTAACGTTCGTGGTTTTATTTTGTCCTAAGTCTTTAGCCATGTCGTGTAATGATATATATAGTAGTACATCATTAATATCATAATGAATTATTTGTAATATAAACTATACATCATTAATGTCATAATGTATTATTTAAGACTTCAATCAATCAATCACACAAAATGAAATGTATACCAATAAAAATAATATATATATGTACCTTTTAAATGTTTAAATATACTAATGAAATTTCGTAGAAAAAAGCATATATTAATTATATAAAACAAATAAGAAATAATAAACAACATGTAATGGTAGCACATAAGATGAAGGGTAATAAACTATGTCTAATTTATTATATAAGATATAATAGTATTTTATAATATGTAGATCATTATTGATGAAAATGTAATTAATAACATGTAATAAATTACGATTAATAAAGAAATAATAGTGGTGTCGGTGATCACTTCTTGCCTTTGAACCACGATCAAATTTAGTATAAAAAGCCAAAAATAAAGAGCATTCTGAGACAGATGCAGTCAGATATTCACAGAGGCACTCGCTACACTCGATCATTCCACACAACGAAATATATGCAAGAAGTGATCCGCCGTCTTTGCAATTATATTTGTACAAAAAATACAACGTCTATTTATTTAAGAGTGACACAGAAAATATCAAGGTAAGAATCTAATAAATTCACCAAAAATATATATAAGGTTTAGAATTAAAATTTTATGAGTACATAGATTAAATAGGCATACAGGAAAATCAAGTGATTATCAATAATAATAAATATACCAAGTAAATTTAATAAATCGATAATGTTTGTACAGAATTACTTGGCAGAGTTATATCGTTGATACGTGTCTATTTCAGGAGTTAGGTTGAAGGTTCATATGTATAGCCACCATACCATACCACTCTGGGTAGACACACGAGGTGACTTAATCCCACCTATCATCGATAACCGTCAAAACTCATGGCATTATTGATATTTAAAAATTAACAATTAATTATAATAAATCCCATATTAATAAAATAAAGATCACTTTATTTTCTATCATCTTCTATCTTTCTTACAGACCCTCGTACTCATACCCCGAGTAATAATATTATTAATACAATAAAGTAGTGAATCAAACAAGAACCCAAATCCCGTCATATTCTATTTAATTTATTTCATTTAAGTAATTTTCAAAGTATTCCCTAAATTAATACAAGTAATAACCCCCTTTTTAAACAAACAAATAATATTATTATTTTCTTTTTTTTGATTTACTACAGTCGAGTATTATGTAAAGGTGAGTGGACTATATTTTTGAATGTAGAATGAATTTTACAATATATAATTATAACAATTAAATGTATTATACAAGAAGTATAAAATCTCATATACACCAATGTGGATAGGGGGGCACTTAATACTAATGCCACAAAGACACTGATATAAACAAATAATAATAATAATAGGCGTAGTACAACAATAATATAAATAATCACAACACAATTTCGCGACAACATATTGATGTGTATCCAATACATATTACATAAATATATCCAAAAATTAAATTTATTATTTAAAAGTTTTCGTCGTTTTTTTATTTTCAAGAACACCGTTAAGTTATCATCGTTGTAAAAATTAGACTAACCAACCAAATCAGATAATGATATTAATATAAAAAATATATAGATAATAGCTATATCTCATAACGATAATCAAATATTTTCAAATTACTTTTTATTATGAAGAAATAAGTTTTTTTTTTTTATTACAAGACTTTATTATTATATATTGTTTATATTGAATGAAATTGTAATTTATTGAATAATAGTATTATAGTTTCTGTGATTTGGTTTTGAATAATAATAATAAAAAGAGATTATAAGTACTGTTAACATTATTTTATTGCTTTATCATAACTGAAAATCATATTGCTTCTCTATAATAATAAAATGTAATAATAAAATAATCTTATGAGATTTAAACTTTTGCAGAATAAAACATCATCTTCATCATTCATCTATTATGGGTTTTTCTTTTTTTTTTAGGGGTTCAATAAATTAGTTTTACTTTTTAGATAAAGTTTCAAACAGATGTTGCTGTAAATCTTCTAATTCTAAATTTTTTTTCTCTAATTCTCCTCAAACATTATTTTGTTTATGTTTTGTTAAAATTAGGAATAACAACAATGTCATAATAAAAAGCCAAATCTAAGAATAGAATTTTGTATTAATAAATGTCATTTTTCGTCTTATCTCAATTCTATATTTCATAATATATTTTAATACAAAAAATATTAACATGATTATCACGAACAGTTTTTGGCATAATATCAAATAATGTATGTTTTGTAACAAAGTGACCCAAGTTCAAACAGTTTTTTTAATTAACTTTTTTTTTCGATAATTGCGATATTTCAAAAATAATCGATATCGTGCGAAAAATAAAAAATCGACAATATCAGTATCGTAGACTAACCCTAATAATTACTTATCTATTATGTTTTTACATGTTAAACATAATAAAAATTATTGTATAGTGTTTCTGGTTTTAAAAATGTTAAAAGAATATTATAACTTTAACTTTAAAAATGGATAAAAAAAATAAAACTAAAAATTAATAAAATTACACATTCAATAACACGAAACATTAAAAAAAATTCATTATTTAACTCATCATAACATGAAACGTTAGAAAATGTATTACGTAAATTTTAATTACTTTTAAGTTAAATTTTATTAGGACATGAGAATATCTCGTGATATTTTTTTTTATTTTTGTTGATTATTTATTTTTCAAAAGCGATGCAATCCCTGTATATAATAAAACATTGAAATATTAGACTTAAAAGATAATTCGAAGGTCCTAACGCGCCGTAGGTGCATGAAGACTGCAAGGCACCGGTTCTGGGACGAAGTCCAAGTTAGGCAAAGTCTTGTATAAATTTAAAAAAAACCTAAAAATTTCTGTTTTAATTTCAACTTACGTAAAAATGTATGTCAAATAAAGTAATAATTAGGATCTTGCAAAAAATAAAATATCAAACATATAAATTACAAAAATGAAACGATATTAAAATATCAGAAAACATTTAATGCAAATATAGAATACTATTACAAAAGAAATAAACATTAAATGCAATTATTTAATCAACGTAATGTAACGTATATATCATGACGAAAAACGCAAATATCAAGTAATATTATCATACTAGAAAAAAAAAAAATTTTAGAATTCAAGCCTTGAGTGTTATATTTATTTTTAATGACATTTGTTATATTTGTAGTTGATTAATTTTAATTATATCTTAAACCTACATGGAGAAAAATTATAGACTTAATAATTTTAGGAGACTAATTTATTATAGATACTCAAAAATTTTACAAATGTAATGATATTAAAAGTATTTTACAAAATAATATTGCCATAATTCTATAAATATATGGTAACCATAAAATAATTATGTGCTAAATAAATAACTTTATATTTAAATAAATTAACTTAATATATAATAAATAAATGAAATTATTAAAAACTTAGTTTTTAATATATTGCGTTTCAAAAAATGTAAAAAACATGAAATTATAATTTTGACACAATTTTGTCTAAATTAATAAATTGACACAGAATACTAAGGTTAAACTTTTTATTCTGAGCCAATTTAAGGGATAAATTTAACGAAAACTAATAATAAGTATAAGAAACGGATATATATGTACTGAATATTAATAAATATTTTTCATTGAACTTAAAATTTTTATATTGTAATAGAATTTAATTGTTCAAAATATATAGATATTAATCGTAAATTTTAATACTATTAAAATGTATTAATTTGTTTTTGTTTTTAATTAATTAAAATAACTTGAATTAACTCTTATTTCTGAAAACGAATGGAAAAGTTGACTTCTATCATTTATGACTAATCCAAATATTTTTTTTTATGTATTTATAAAAAACCACAGGAGCTATATGGATAAATAAATAAATAACAGTTTTTATAACATCGACCATGACTAGTGGATGACTTAATGACCAGCCTTTTGCAATTGCGTTGACTAATATTCTTCCTACAATACTCGCAGGTAAATTATAAGAAATATACTGAACTATTTGAAATTGGGCTTCTATTGGCCAAATTACACCTATATATATACAACAAAATAAATTAAAAAATTTATTATTTTATTCTGTATTCTTACAATTAAAACATTTGAAATTATCAATAATAAAACACACCTCCTAAAAACAATTGTACAGAACCAGCTCCATATGTCAAATACATTACTTCAGTACTACTTCGCGAAATTGCAGCACACAATATTCCTGTAATTTTATTTTATTTTTATATCAAGTTTGCAAAAATTTTAACACATCAACTGGAAATTATTACCATAGAAGAAGCCGATCCATGATATAAGTATTAAAGCAAAAAATATATCAATAACAACTGCTGGATTTTCCAATGGATATTGAAAAATAATAAATGAAATACTCATTAAAACTATTATTAATACACTATTTAATAGTGTATGAGTTATTAAGTAAGAAGTAATAATATCAAATACTGTCACTCCTAAAAATTTATTAAAAATAAAATGATCATATGCTTAAATAAAAAATAATAAAATATTCAAATTGTAATAGCTACCCGCTGTCATAGATCTAGTCATTAATCCATCATTTTTTTCCATTAACATGAAACTTGCAGAGCCCACGCTTGAATAGTAAAAAATACTCCTAGTCAATAAAAATATCAATTTATCAAGATAAAATAATTTTTATTTTAAAGTATTAAATAAGAACAAAAATCAATACATTATTTAAAATTCAATTTCGTTCATAAAAAGTGTCAGAATATTTTTAATTATTTTACTTTAATTATTTGCCCTTCAGCTGACCATGGGCCGCCTGAAGGGCAAAATCACAGATACATTTGATTATAACCATATGCTTTAACATGTTTTGTAAGCATACATGCTGAAAACAAAAAAAAAAAATTCTTTTTAAATATAAAAGGGTTTTGAATCTAAAAGGCTTATCTATATAAATATATATTATATATTTTCAAATTACGATTACAAAAAAACTAAATACGTTTTCAACAACATTTAAATTTCCGTGGGAAAAAGACAATTTATTCTTTAAGAAAAATTTCAAATCATATTGTGACCATTTGTAATTTTTTTTTACAGTAGTTATTTTTTCGTTTTTGTGAAGTACTTCTTATAGATACAAGTCTCAGATTTATTTTATTTTTATATCACAAAAATTCAGTTTATTAGATTTTAATTTATAGAAATACCTTCTCCATTCAGATCTTCAAATTAGTTATGTTAACAATAACGCCAAAACTGCTTACCTAAAACTTCATAACAAATTTAACTCTCACCCAAACTCTAATATCCAATACCTCTATTCAAATCACATCCCCGACAATCCGCCAAGAAGATTAAAAAGAAAATGGTGTAGAGACCTCCTATAGAAGAAAAAAAAAACAAAATTCAAAGTAAGTAGTTCCATTGGGGGCCCTACTGCATGCTATTCAAGTCATATTGTATTCTTTTTTTTTCTCTACTGTTAACCCATTTACGGTTGTGCATATATTTTGTATAGATGTAAATTTAATAAAGTTAATTGAAAAAAAAAAATACCTTTTTTTTACAAAAAAAAAAATATAATTTTCTTCTAAGATAAGGTAAGAAATGTTAAGGCAAGTTTTTCTATGTATATATTTGTACAATTACTGGCAAAATAATTCAGTATAACTATTTTGATTGGTTGTGTCATACCATATTTTTATACATACAGAATGTAACAGATCTAACTGACAATTCTTATAACTTTTGAATCAATAATCATTTTATTTCAATTTTTTTAGTTTCGATGCGAAGCTGAGAAGGTATTAATTTTGCTGGGTATTTATTTCTGAAAATCACTAAGACGTGTTATTTATTTTTATTCAAAGTAAAAGAAATGTGCAGCCAAGATAATTTAATATCGATATACTATATTTTTTAATTATTATTATTGTATTAAATAATTAATATATTTGAAATAATGCTATTTAAAAGACATTTATACTGAGCTTACTCAAAAAAGTATTTCTCCGATAGCATTATAAAGGAAAAAGCCAGTATAGGGGGGTCGTGGCACAGTGATGTCGTGGTATAGTTGGATCAAGTATAATGATATTTGACAGTGATTAAAATCACTATCATAAAAAACGCTTCGATGCAAATCTTTAGATAGTGTTTAATTTAAAAAAATTGGTGGATTATTCCAAAAGCTACATGATCTGCTAGTTTCTTTTTAATATCCTGATTAATACAAAGTATGTCGAATGAAAGAGGGATTATTAAAAAATATTATTTCTCATAAAAAAACTGTGTTGATCCATACACTTTTCAAAGATTTATAGCGTTATAAAATTAAAATTGTAAAAAATAAAATTGAGAATTTTCACACAAAAATAGCATTCGGTAGCCATTTTCACCGCGAAGACAAAATAAAGTCCGAAATTTTTTTTTTTAATATTAAAGTATTTTACATAAGCTTTAATTTAAGATATATATAAAAGTATCAGTATTTCCGGAACACTTTTAAAAATTAAGTTGAAAAAGTTAATTTTTTGTGAAAAATTTGTCATTTTAAATCCCCCCCGTGGGCAGGTCTAGGGTCAAATTTATAAAATAACATACCAATAGAAAGATAATGATATCATGCATCTATATAAAAAAAAATTATATTGATTTGTTCATTTTTGAAAAAGTTATAGCAGTCTTAATTAAAAAAAATTGAAAAAATCTTGAAGATTAGCGATTTTTAAATTTGTAATTTTTTTGGAGGTTTCCCCCATTTATGGGGAACGAGGGAAATTTTTTCAATTTTTGAGGATAATGTCTTCGACTATATACGATTTGTGATCTTTTGACATATCATTGAAAGAAATCGGGTCGGTGAGAGCTGAGAAAAAGTGGTAACAGACACAAAAAAAAATAACACATCATAGTAAAATTAATACCTTCTCAGCTTCGCATCGAAGCTAAAATAAAATTTTTCGATAGATGATAAATTTATTTTTTCGCTAGTTAAATTTCAATAATTGAATTTTTTTATGTTGAAGGTCCAATATTTTAAATTAAAACAAATCTGCGAATTTTTAAATCAGAGCCTACAATTTACAATTTTAGCTTTATTTTTTTAATACAAAAATAACTTTTTATAATAAAATATAATATTAATCTACTACTTACATTGCCAGTAAATATCCAATGAAAATATGATTTACCTTTTTAACTTTTTCTCCATACAATACTTTTTTATTCTACAACATAATGACTAAAATTTAATTTAGTATATAAAATGTTTCAATCTTATTTATATTATAAGTTGTAAAGTAGCTAGAAGTTTGTTATTTAGCTTCAATGCAAAGTTAAGAAGGTATTATTTTATAATGATGTATCTGTCAATAAAAATTCTTAGCATTTTCTGGACCATTTATTCTCAACAATTCATTAAAGTATTCCGAATTTTATATAAATGAAGCTATAACATTCGAAAATTAAAAAAAAATCTTTCAAATTTAAATGTTTACAAAAATATTTCAAAATTGAACAATTGGAATAAGGACAATTTATAATATTTTTTTTTTACATTTTTAAATTAAAATAACTAAAGAATTAATAATAACAGTGTCAATTACTATTCATTTAATAAAAATTGACTTATACTACAATTGCTCTAACCATAAACAATTTAATTGCTAATTAAATTTAACTACTATAAATATTAAAATACAATTATTACATAATGAAGTTACGGGTTTTTTTTTTTTATTTAAATAAAAAACAATAAATAGTTCTTTTACTTACTATATTCTTCATCAACTCTGTTTTGTAATTGCAATTAGACAATGCATCTTCAAATGTTTTTTCTAATGCCCATGAAAAATCAGTATAAATTTGAAATTTTATTAAAAAATCTAAACAAAAAATTAATAGCTAAAAAACCTATAGAAATTACGAAGTATAAAATTGTACAAAAGATTTTTTTATATTTTATAATACATCACATAAGTTCTAATTTAACATGTTTATAAATTAATAATGGTACCATATAACCATCAAATTGAAAAATTTAACATTCAAAAATAAATAACCCCTTCCTGAGAGTAGATGAATGTTCGAAATTTTAAAGCTAAACCAATTTAAATAATAAATAATAAGAGAATTAAACTAGAGTAAAGTAAAATAAGGTAATGGTAATCACAATAGCTTGCAATAAAATAAATAGCAATTTTGAACACGTAAAAATTAATGTTAAATTATTTATCTAATACTGAGACTGGCGAAGATATAATATTTGACATTTTTAGCGAATATATATACTCGTAAGATATGGATTTTTATATATTATATAATTTATTAAGTATACTACACCCATGTTTTGGTTAAATAATGACATTTTCAAAAACCATAGTAAGTATCAAGTTTATTGTAACAAAAAACATATATATATATAAATTCAAAAATGTTTAAAAAAAACGGTAGCACAGTAGGGTCATGAAAAAAAATCTAGATTAAAATCTAGCGGATAAATCTGCTAGATACGGAATATTTTTGAATATTAGTATATTATAAAATGTTATTGTATGAAATATAATTTTGAATTTTAGTATCTATTTAAACATCAAGAATTTTATAGAAATGATTTATTTCAATATTAATATAAAAAAGTTTATACAGAAAGTTCAGTAAGTAAGGAAACGAGTCAATTGTTATAGTTACTGAACACTCTATAAAATACATTTATATAAAAATAAAAACTTAAAAAACGATGGCTTTTATACCAAACTAAAATTTTTTGACTAACTTCAGGGACTTTGTACATACAGAAGACAAATCGTCGGGTAAATTTTTTATTATTAACTTAAGTAATATGAGCTTTAATTAAACATATGTTTAAAGCTTGCAAAAATACTAGAAAAAATTAAAAAGATAAATTGATAAAATTTGAAGTTTGTATGTTTCAAGTTTTGTATAAAGTGAAATGGTCTCATTAAAAAAATATATATTAGATGAAAGGAGTATATATTTACATTTATAAAAAAATTTAAATTAATCAATAAAATATAAAATCGAAAATTTACGGTAGCCACTTGCACATAGAAGATAAATCTTCGGAACAAATTGTTATAATTATAGCACGTAACATAATCTTTAATTTTAAAATATGTTTAAAGGACGTAGTATTTCCGGAACATTTTCAAAAGTTAAGTTTAAAAAGTTGTATTTTGTAAAAATGTTGCCATTTTGAATTTCTCTCTGTGAGCAAATAAATTGTCAGTTATTTAAATAATTTATATCAAATAAAAGGAAAATACCTAAGGTTTCAATAAAAAAAAAATTTTTTTAATTTAATAATTTTTCAAAAAGTTATGACAATTTTTTTTAGAAAAAAAAAAGTTTTAAAAATGAAATTTATCAATTTTAAAAATTGTAATTTTTTTATGCATTTCCACAATTTACGGGAAAAGAGGGAAATTTTTTAAGGGCAATGATTTCAACTAGATACGATTTGTGATATTTTGACGTATCGTTTAAAGAAATCAGCAGTCCGGCGAGAGCTAAGAAAAAGTGGCAACAAAAAAAACATTATAAATAAATACCTTCTCAGCTTAACATCGCAGATAAAATAAAAAGAATAATAGGATTATATTGATTTATAATCAAATAATATAATTATATTTAAAAAATTAATTGAATTAATAAAAAATAACGATTCTAGAATTTTTACAAACTTATACAAGTATGAGAATTGACTTATAATATTGATAAAAGATAGATCTATAAATGAAAGCAGCCTGAATAAATCTTATAGCTTTAAAAATATTTAACACTATATATATATTTATTTTTATAGCTTACTTCCATTGTCAATGTGTGAAAATAAAGTAGAATCTCTTAACGACGCTTTATCACTGTCAATATACTGGTAAAACGAATTCGAAAAATTTTTTGGAAAATTTAGGTACGCGTATATTTTTGTCTTTTCGACTGAGTATAATGCAACATCTTTGTCGTTATATTCTATCTGTAAAAAAAAAAAAATATATAAGTCTGTTTCTTTAAATTAATTTAAAATGAAATTTTATACTGACAAATTCATAATCAAGTGATCTTAAATTATTAAGTACAGAACAACTCAAATCGTGTTTGTGATTTTCATTGAAAAAACATCCACTGAAGTTAGTATGTTTACAACTTGATAAATCAACTTCATAATTAGTAACACCTATATTGGTATGTTTCAATTTGCCACCAATAGAATATTCCAATGATATTAGAAGAATTAATGGTAAAAAAAACGTAAAAATATAAAACCTACATTATAAAAAAATTCATTACATATTTTCATATTAATATTAATAAATAATATCAAAATTAAATTACGTACATAACGTCATTAGAAAGAACATTATAGTTTTTCCTAATTATTGTTTTGATTCTATGTTTTGATATTAAATTGTTTGAGACAGTATTAAAATTTGAATTTTTTAATGTTCCTTCGCCCAAATATTTAATAGTGGACGCGTCAGTCTATAACAGAATTTTTTTTTAAACCAAGTGTTATAAATGTCGTCTTATCAGTTGTGGGTTTAAAGGGGGGAGTCCAAGGGGCCCACTTAATCATCAATATTTTTTTATAGTGTATTAAATTATTTATCGACATCCTTCTAAATTTAAAGACCATTATTTTTAATTTATTTACTTACTTTATATATATATATAAATATATATATCAATTACTAAATTATGAAGTAATGCACCGAGAGCAGAATATCCAACCGGAAAATTAGAATTTCCCAAATATATTTTTATAAAAAAGTTGATACTGTAGGTTCAACAAAAAAAATCCAGCACAGGGGGGTCGCGGCACAGTGGTGACGTAGCATAGTTGGATCAAGTATAATGATATCTGACAGTGATTAAAATCACTATAAAAATAAAACGCTTCGATGCAAATCTTTATAGAGTTTAATTTTACAAAATTAGTCGATTATTCCAAAAGCTACATGATCTGCTAGTTCCTTTTTAATATCCTGATTAATATAAAGTATGTCGAATGAAAGAGGGATTATTAAAAAATATTATTTCTCATAAAAAAATTGTGTTGATCCATACACTTTTCAATAAGTTATAGCATTATAAAATTAAAATAGCATTCGATATCCATTTTCACCGTGAAAACAAAATAAAGTCCGAAATTTTTTTTTTTAATATTAAAGTATTTTACATAAGCTTTAATTTAAGATATATATAAAAGTATCAGTATTTCCGGAACACTTTTAAAAATTAAGTTGAAAAAGTTAATTTTTTGTGAAAAAATTGTCATTTTAAATACCCCCCGTGGGCAGGTCTAGGGTTAAATTTATGAAAAAAATATACCAAATGATAGGTAAAGAAAAATTTTCGAAAATTAGCAATTTTTAAGTTTGTAATTTTTTTGGAGTCCTACATTTACGAGGAATGAGGGAAATTTTTGAGGGTAATGTCTTCGACTAGATACGATTTGTGATCTTTTGACGTATCATTGAAAGAAATCGGTTCGGTGAGAGCTGAGAAAAAGTGGTAACAGACACAAAAAAAAAAAACACATCATAGTAAAATTAATACCTTCTCAGCTTCGCATCGAAGCTAAAAGTATATTTCATTTGTATAAAAAAATATTTAATAATAAACTATTGGACACAACAATAAATATTGAAAAATGTTTTATTGTCAACAATATTTAGGTGAATTCTTTACGAAATTTTGACACCGATTTAAAACTCATTATGTTTTCACCATTTTATCTAGTAGTTTTTGAAATAATTACTAATTTGTTATTAAAAAATTTAAATTATATTAAAACATTTGAAATTAAACAATATATTATAAAAAAATGTTGCTAATATTAATTATATTATATTAAAAAAATGTTCAATATTTAAGACTTATCCGTCAATTTTATACGTTTTTATAAATTTTAAAATTTGAGTTTGATGAGAATTTTCAGAAAAAAAGGTATTAATAAAACTGTTTTTTGGTTAATTTTTTAACAATGAAACTATTACCATTAGATAGATAATATTATAAGGAATTAAAAATATTAAGTTCTTTATTTTTTACGTGATAAATAACTTACAAAATCGCCATTATAATAAATAATAAAAGCTTAAAAATTCGAGAAAATTTAAATTTTATTTTTATAAGTCAGTTCTTAGTAAAATATTTTGAGTTTGAAAAATATATAGAGCTTTATATATTTATGGCGTTGCCGTAACTATTGCCTTAATTACAGCAATGGTGTTGTTAGATTCGGTCACACTTGGCTACTCAGTTATTCAACTATTGTTAAAGAAAAATGTACAAATATTTTGCAAATTACGATTAGTCCCCTCTGTTTTGAACCAAAAAAAAAAAATTAATTATATCATAAAATAATAGTAAAACACAAAATCGAGTTAGTGTCAAAATTCCATAGAAAATTTACCTACATTTTGTATTTTATCTTAATTACCTTAGTAGTTAAGTTCTCTTTGCAAATTTCTAAAAAAGCACTTTCTAGCGAAATAGTGTTATAACTTGTTAAAATTGATATTGGTGAAGCTTCTTTCAATATTTTTCCATTTCTCATAAAACCAATCTAGAATACGATTTATTTTAATAAAATAAAATTGTTCCTACTACACATACAAGTATTAGTGTACTATGAAAGTATAATACTTTCGGTTTTTCATAAGGCGAAATTGAAATAAATATCAGGATGGATGTAGAATATTTAGCAATAGTTAAAATAATCAAAATTTTTAAGTTATTTTAACTTAAAAATTAAAATATAGTACACTGAAAAATGCTGGTCTTTTAATTCATTAAAATATAAGTACATACAATGTTGGCTTGATTAGCTTCTTCAATATAATGTGTACTCATTATTATAGTTTTATTTTTTGTACGTAAACAGGAAAGAAGATAATTCCAAATTCTAATAAAACAATTATTTTTTAGTGTGAATATTATATTATTAGCTATGTAAATACTTATCGCGTAGTATTGGATCGAGTCCAACAGTTGGTTCATCAAGTATTAAAATCTTAGGATCGTGTAGTAGACTAATTCCAAGTGATACTCTTCTTCCTTGACCGCCACTAAAAATTATTTTTTTTTAATTTTCATGAAAGTGTAAAGAAGTTTCCTTTTATGGTTTTTTTATATTTTATGCAAATTCCTTCCCCGAAAAAACCCTGAGACGTGGCTGATTTTTGGTAAAATTATATATAATACAATGAAACTAATGAGAAACAATTTACAACTCAATTTACATAAAACATTTTTTTTTTTTTTTTATGACTTTAAAACTATGAGTTTAGTTTGTTAATCGAATACAACCCATCCATAGATTAGTAATGGTAGAAACTGAAAACCATATTTATCGATATCTTAAACTTATTTTAGATTGCATTATGCTCCATTCCGTATTATTTAATTAAATAAAATAATAGTCATAAGTTTTATGTAAATTAATTCACAAATATATTACCTTAAGTTATTAATCATTTGATCATGAAAATCTATTTCTAAAATTGCATTAAGTTCGGTAGTTCTTTGGACGAATATTTCTGGAGATAATTTATATAATGAACCATAATAGCTGAAAACTTCTTTAACTGAGAGATATTTTTCTAGATTTATTTCCTTAAAAAAAATATTCAATAAAAGTTAACCCAATTTGCTAGAATCGACTGTGATAGATAACTATGGCGGCGCCAAAAGGGGCCATGGTAAGCTCAGACCATTATAACAAAAATTATCTGTGCTGTGTGTATAAGGCTAATAAGCACCCGTACATTGAGAGTTCACTATTCTTAAACGTCTGGCGAGATAGAGGACTTAATAGCTCTGTTAGCATAAAGACTCTCATTTTAGTAATTACGGCATTGGCTCAACCTTGTTACCCACCCTAAAATGTATGCAATGATTAATAAGAGTATTTATGTAATAGAAGGCTAAGCTATTTTCCCTTCCGATAATAGATTTAGTCACATTTTGCAAAAGTTTTGGCGTCGTCACGGTGTATAGATTTCACAATAAAAAATGGAGATCTGACTTCATAATTAAATTAACAATAAAAAGTTTATTGTTATTATTATTATTTTGTCAAGTGTTTAGATTTAATTAAATTATGTTTATTACTTGTGGCATAAATCCAATTTCCATTTTAGATTCTGCGTCAAGATGTATAAAACCAGAATCTAATGTTTCTACGCCAACAATTGATTTTAATAATGTAGTTTTTCCGCAACCACTAGGACCCAAGAGACTATATCTAATAACAGTCAAATTTAGGTATCTCTTTAAAATTTGGCTTCTTATACTTATCGTTTAAGTTACTAGGTGATGCAATTATAAAAATCAATGCACTAATATATAAAATTACAAAATTACAATTCAATAATTATTATACAAATTTAATAACAATTTTTTTAGAAAAACTATAATAATATGGTTACGGTGGGGCGTCTTCGGATTACTATGTATTTCAGATTAATTGAAGCACAATTTTATTAATAAATAATTTTTACTATACGGATTTAAATTAATTAAAAAAATCTTTGTATAATTTCTAAAAAGAAATTCCTGAGTTATGGAGGTTATACAATTTTTGAAGCATTGCGGATGTCATATGATAATGGGCCACAAAAAAACGAATTAATGAATAATTATAACTAAAGCACAAAGTTATACGCATTTTTAAATTTTG
The DNA here is from genome assembly GCF_025091365.1 of Daktulosphaira vitifoliae. Lineage (NCBI taxonomy): Eukaryota > Metazoa > Arthropoda > Insecta > Hemiptera > Phylloxeridae > Daktulosphaira > Daktulosphaira vitifoliae. The sequence goes on along the minus strand of NW_026099572.1, from coordinate 34,056,080 downwards.
TTAAGTTATTCCAAACACGTCATCGCCAGTATTAATTGACTTGAAAATTTAGTAACGTGTTTTTACTGATATTATATTTTTGGACGAATTAAGGGATTAAAAAACGAAAAATATTCTTGTGCTACTATATAATCCTATAACAAAGTTGTACAAACTTAGGATCCTTCAAAGTAGTTTAAACGATATTTATAAACACATATAATTCCGCTCACTAATTATAATCACACAAAATTTGTTAATTTATTAATTTGTCGACAATAACTGCAAGTGATAGTAAAAACAATCAGTTTAATTCATTTATAAAGAGTTAAACATTTACAAAATAACAAACGGGCAGACTAATAAGTAAAAATACTTTACTTTAATCTACTTACATTATCCCTCGAGGTACACTCATATTTATTCCTTTAAGTCCTATGACTTTGTCACTATAAACTTTAAAACCATTTACTACTTTTATTGCGAACCCGTTTAAATAAATTGGCTCCATGTTATCAATGTTGATGAAAAAGACACATTAGACTAACAAAAAATACCTTAGAAATATTACTCTACGTACAAAATAACCTTCATTTTATTTTATATAAAAAAAATATTGTACGTATAATAAGTTCTCACGAATAAATCAACCATAAATTCATAGAATGTATTCATAATATTTTTTCCATACAAAAAATATTAACATTGAAAGAAATGCGTAAATTTTAAAATTACTTATGTATTTCATATAATAAAATTTATACGTCAGAATTAATAACTTTGAACAACCGTTTGATAATTATTTTGGTTAGCTTAATTACTATAATATAAATACTAAACTAATTCGTTAATTTTTTTTTTTACGTTCTCTTAACTAAGAAATTTAATTTTTACGTGAGAAAAATAATTATTTAAATATTAATTTAAAACTAAAAATATTTAAAATATTTAACTCAAATAAAAATGTTACAAAAAATTGCTGATAAGTCTTTCATATAACGTTATCATTATCAATACTAAACATCACTAGTAATGTTAAAATTTTTAATTATAAACAAATTAAATAATTTGTTGTACAAACTAATTTTTATCTTCGATATTAACACACACGTATGTTTTTAGCATTTATAATGGTAACATTATTCCCGACATGAGTTTCGCGATTTTTTAGTCATTTTTTGTGGTTTTTTGAATTTAATATTTTTAATATAGTTTTAGTTATAAATAATTTTAACCAATAATTTTAAATCAATTTTTATTATATAGCAATAGAGAATTAAATTTCATTTTTATACAATAAAAACTTTTTTTTACATTTTTATCGTATACGTCATTAACTACTAGAACGAAAAATTAGTACCCTATTTTTAGACTTCAATATATCAGATATATAGACAATAAAAGACATCATAAAAAGTACATTCACGTTGCATAATAGTAATTTATGCTTACAAGTTTTTATGGAAAGATAATAATTATGAAAGCGTACAATATAAATAAGATATATTATACCTAAAGTTATTTATTATTATTGTAATGTAATTTAAGTTTTATAATATTAAATAAAAAAAATATATAGTATTTTGTAAGTCGAATTATTCAACTGAATTATTTATAACTACTCATCAAAAACTATAAAGTTATAAAATAACTAAAGAATAATGATTAGGCTAGTATATTCAAATTTAAAAATAATTACATTTTTTTTTAAATAGTAGCCAAGTTTTGTAGTTTTAATAAATAAAATGTAATATATAAAATCTAGTTATAGTATCGGTTTGGCTCATTTTTGGTCCCGAATTATAATTTCCATTGGGCCCCTAACCTACTACAGTAAATAACTATTTCTCAAATGACATAAAAATAATAAAAAGTTATTAAAGTACAATACAATAATAGAACTATTTTATATTCAAGAAGCAAGTAATGCAGGTAGTAGGAGTGATAAAATATGTGTTTTTTTTAATAAATAAAGGCTCCCTCATTATGTTTATTCCAGAGCACAATAATATTTTACCTTAGGTTTGGAAACCATTAAAAGGAATACTATAGATTATGAATTAAATATAGTTACTTTTAATTATATTTATGACTAATAGTAACTACCACTGACGAATCCAATATATTTCATTGGGGAGGGGCTTATGCTAAAATAATTTTTTGGCCATATTTTATCTAAATTTTAGGTTTAATATGAACCACGGGGGAGAAGAGATTAGCCCTTTTAGCTTCCTCGGTATGATCATGAGAAAGTAATTTCTCGTGTTTATAGTATAAATAGGAACACTGCATTATCAAAACTACATGAGGTTCATCAAATTATACTATTAATACCGACATAAAAAATACATATATATTCTTCAATCAAAATTATATAATTAAAATATACCTCTCACAAAAGTGATTGCAGCACGACAACCTTTAACGAGCGTACTGCATCAATATAGTGCATTAGGTCTTGAATTTTTTTTTTAATTTGATAATTTGTTATCTATTATGATAATCTGAAATTATTTATACAACTTATCTCCATTAGTAAACTCGAAAAAACAACTTTTATAAACCGTTTGATAATACAATACGCCAGTTTATCAATACACGGAAATTTTCGTCATATTATTTGTATACAATAGAACAACGTGTGATGATATTGGATTTCTTTTTAAATTATCTGGTTAGTTTTTAATTTTATAAATTTAATATTTATACTCGTGTATTGCTCATTTTTATAGTTTGTGTAAATGAGGTCTATTCAGACGTGTTCGTTTTCACAAAGTTGAAAAATAAATCATGATTTCACTAAAACCAGATATTCTAAATCAATTAACGGAATCCAATGAAAAACCATTGGTGGTGCGTATTGACCAAGTGCTAGGCCGTGGTACGTTTAGTACGGTGTACAGGGCTCAAATTACACAAAATGATAATTCAAATGTTACCGAATACGTGGCACTTAAAGTATTGAGACTTAAGAATGAAAAATCCAACGGCCAAGATAGTAAAAATATTATAAGCAAAGTTAAATATGGAGGTATAATAGATGCCGAACATCGAGATTGTATTAATGAAATAGTTAATCTTAAGGTATATAAAACACAATATTTGCTATTTAATAATTAAATAATAACTCTGAAAGACTATAAAATACTTTTTTTACGATGCAATCGATTAAATTGTATAAAATCCAAATAAATTATTATCAAAACCATAATCGCTACTAAAAAATATTCGAAATCAAAATTCTCTTCGAAAACAAGTCTTATTGGCTCCAATAGATTGAATCAATCTGAATGAAATATAAGTTTAACGTGTTGTATAAATTGCACATTACATTCGACAAATAAATTACGTTAATTTCAATAATCAACTCGACTCAATTTCAAATACTTTAGGATTTTAAATACAAAATCGTGTATATTTACTATTTTATTTTCACAGAAACTTGATCATCCTAATATCGTGCGTCTTTTGTGGTGGGATTATGTTCCAGCTGGAAATGAAGGGGAAGCCCTTTTGAAAATTGCCACCGAACTGGCCACGGGTGGAGATCTGCGACGTATGGTCCATGAACATTATGCTGCTGGTGTTCTCGTTAAAGAAGCTACTGTATGGTCATGTACAGTTCAATTGTGTGCCGCCCTTCAACATATGCACGAAGCCGGTATAATGCATCGAGGTAATTATAACGCCATTTTTTTTTTAACAATTATTTCATTGATGTCAATTTTTAAATAGACATAAAACCAGCTAATATATTCGTGTACAACGTATATGATGTATACGAGGACGCTGACAATGATTCTGACTTAGGTTGCGACGACGATAAATTACATCGCCGGTGGGCCCAAGCTACTTTAAAACTGGGTGACTTCGGTTTCAGTAAAGGTTTTAGGCCACACAACGGTGACTCATTTGGTTTGCGGTCGGTCCTGGGATCTCCTCTTTACATGAGCCCTGAGCGCTTACGACAAGTTGACGGATGTGCTCAAGGAAATGACCAAGAAGATTCTGGTACATATTATGCTGATAGCGATATGTGGTCAGCGGCATGTTGTGTTTACGAAGTAAAAAATTATTATTTTGAATTTAGTTTACAAGATAGACATTTAGGATATTTGGAAATATCTTGGGGACATTTTCATATTTCTCTGTTAAAATCTAAATTTCTCATTATCGTATTTGGAACATTTGCCCGGGATAGTTCAAAGTATTTTACTACACAGTGCAAAATGTTGGATACCTTTTTTTGAATTTCACGACGAGCAATTATAAATTTTATTTTTTCTCATTATTTATTATTTTTGATAAAAAAAGTCAAAAAATGTAAATTTGACCCTCAATGTAAAAATATTTGTTATTAGCTTACAAAAAAATGTCTATAAATTACCTAATGTTGGAATCAGAATTTTCTAGTGAATGTGCGCAATGGATGAATAGTTAAAAAATTCAATAATATAATGTATAATATCATTAACTACACTCTATATAATATATAATATAAGGTTATGAATATTATTAATTACAACATGCCACAATCAGGTTACAAAATGTTAAAAAGATAAAAACTTAGATTGATTTACTAGTGATATAAAAAAATGATCACTTATGGCTAATTATTTAATATTAAAATCATATTACAAATATTAAGTTAAGACTAACAAATTATTAAAAATGTTTAACTTAATAAGCCACAAAAAAAAAAAAAACTAAAAAGTCGCAGATACGTATTTCGTATTATGTTACCATTATGAACGCTAAATAAATACTGTTTAATTTAAACAGTATTATTAGCGATATTCAGATTTTAAATAATTCTGAAATTTTTATTTAAAGTAAATTGTTGTATAAAACTAATTTTTATTTTCGATGTTTAGTTGGCTGCTTTACAAGCGCCTTTTCATTTGAATGGCTCTCTAGATATGAATTTGATGATGAACCGCATAGTTAACGGATTTTATCCACCTATCCCTTGTGATAGTTATTCACCGCAGGTAAATTTAATTATATTAAATTTTCATTGATAAATTTTTATATTTATATGATTCCAAATAGAAAACACTATATTATAAGAACAATTCTATATAATTTTTAAATTCATTTTATTATGTTTTATAAATACGATTTTTTTTAATACTCATTAGTTTTGTGTCATCTAAAGCAGTTGTGTAGTTGAGAGTATACGGCATATACCCACTACTCAAATTTCCTGTTAGTGCGTATACACATAAAATGATACGAGATAGACAGGTAAACGGTTTATATACACTTCAAGGGGCGGCCTGAGGAAAAAATACGGGTCTGATAATTATTTTATTCAGGCCATATTTAACATATATCATTCCTGACAGTGTAAGCCAGAAGGCCATTTTAGCAGTCCAGGCCAACAAAATTCTCCCGGTAGCCTAGTGGATTAGGCTGTCCTTGGCCACTTTTCAGTCTATTGTTAATTTTTTTTTCAAATTTTTGTATAATTTACTGGTCATCGTCAATGTCACGATAATCAATTATGATATTAGGTGTTCGGAATACTAGATTATTTATTTTATTTTATTTAGATATTAAGGTTGTTATCATAATTGTAAAAATCGTTGAAATATATATCCTGGGGATATGAATATTAATATTAAATTTATTAATTAATTTACGACTTCATCACAAGTGCAAAGAAACGCATTTCTGAACAGAAAATTCTCACTGTTCGAGTGAGTATATTTCGAACTCTACGATTTTTTTTATCCCGTATTAACCTCAATCTGTGATAAAAACACAAAAAAATAAATAAAACATTGTGTAATAGTTATTAAAGTGTAAATTTTATTGTGAATAAGTACAATTAAATAAACTTCTTTCGCAAATACATAATATAACGTTGGTTATTTTAAAACGATTTCAAAAGTAAAGAACCATCCAAATAAGCCCTTAGTCCCGGAATGTAATTTTAAATTCCTAAAAAAAAAGTTTACTTTCGTCAAACTAAATTTTTTTTTTTACAAAATATGATGATAACTAATCGTTAATGCATAAAGAGGTGGATTGTTATTACCTTTAAATGTACAGTTCTATTAACATTTTATTTTAAACCAATGTCGTTAAAATTTTCAAAATTTCACAATTAGTGAAAAGTTAATTGAAATATAGTGAACATATAACTGATACTGATTTATTTTTAACGTGTATTCTTTGGTGATATTAATTGAAGAGACAGAAAATGTATACTATATGAACAAAAGAAATTTATATTGCATCTACTCACTTTTCGTACACTGTTAAATACAATAACTGATAAATCATTAATTTTTAAATTTTAGATGGCACAATTTATCGATGCATGTATGGTAGTTAATCGACGTCTTCGACTAAGTGGCAGTTTGGCATTACGTCGAGCTCGTGCTGGTCTTGCGGAAACACTTCGTCGACAACAATACCGTTGTAGAATATCACGACCATCGATGACCAAGTCAAAATTCGAACAATCACCTCGAACACCTTCCAGTATGGTATCCAAAGGACGTAAATCTAGCTTACTCTTACCAGAAACTCCTCGAATGGAAAAGTTACCGCGAACAAAAGTTAATCGACTCCCGTTATCCCAACAACAACGTCCACTTGATCGCTTAACGGTTCCAAATGTGACACATTTGAAAGTTCCTCTTTAGGCGTTTTGCATTTTTAATTCATTAATTTTACTTTTTATTTCTTAATTTTTTTTTATAAATTTTACTGGAGTTAACTTTATTCATTTGTTACATTTATAACTCATTTTATATTAAACAATAGAAAAACAAACATTTTTGTAATTAAATTAAAGAAGTGTTTATTTTGTCTTATAATGTTTACTTTTGGATAATGATTATAAGTTAAATGACTATATCCCAATTTATGTCAAATTAATGTGTATTTTTGTTTTTTATTTTTTATTTATTAAATTGATGATATAAATTGTGAACATATTTTTAACAAATTCTTTATAAAAGTTAAAACACTTTAAAATGCAAAATCCTGGTTGGTTTTTATATTTTGTTTTCTCTATTGATTACCAAAAATATTGAGTATTCAAATAATATTATAGATAAAACTACCTTTACTACACTATTTATACTTAATACCAATACTTAAAAACACTAGCTGCCAAGTAATCATCAGGACACTTTTGCGTATTATTTATATTAAATTTTAGGACTCATAACCTAAATCTTTAAAAAATATCCTTTAAAAATCAATAAAAACATGCAAAAAAAACAGACATGTGACTTTTTATCCAACAATCATCTAGTTTCAAATGGAACTAATAAAAATTGCAATTAAACAAATTAAATTAACAAACAATATAAAGAATAATTATGATATATTTAACAATAAAGTATGACTAAGATAATATTTATTGTCATAGTCTTCAACATCATTACATAGTTAAAGTATTTATAAACATATGATTAAAAAGCAACATGATTATTTTACATTGTTAATAATGACTAACAATAATAATATAATAAATTATAAACTGTACAATATATAGTTAATTAATTAGGAAACAAAATACAAGAAATTATAAATATATTTAAAAAGTAGTTTAATTTATTATAAGAAATAATAAACAAAAATTATGCTAAATATGTGTGATAATAAAAATGAACTTAGTTAAAAATAAAATAATTTATACAATTACAAATTGTATTTTGAACTAATTTAATTTAAATTTATCAATTATTAATATTTATTAATATTAATTAATAATATGAAAAGCACATTAAAATATTCGTATGTTTTAAATAAATGCATGTATACATTTACTGAGATATTTAATATCTAAGATAATAAATTTGTAAATTTGAAAAATGGGTTCATAGTTTAATGTGATATTTTGTAGATATATAAATTTTCGATGAACCTAAACACCACCAAAACTCAATTTTATTGTAAAAAAAATTATTCTCTAGTTTTGAAACCTAACATAAAATTTTATATCAAAAAAGGAATGTTAAATATTTTCATAAAGCCAATCAGCAATTATTACTAATTTGTTCCTCATTTTAAAGGAATTTATAGTAAACATAATTTTAAAGATAAGAAATTATATATCCACTAAAAAACAGACAAATTTTAGTTAATTTATAAAAATTTTTAAATCAAAAACAGCAGTAAATTACTTTAGAAACATAGCTGTACAAGTTAAATTTTATGATAAAATGTAAAATAATTGAATTTAACCCAGAGGATCAATTATCAATAAAAAAACATACATTTACAACTGTCAAAGTATATCAATGTAACATAACAAGGAAAATTATAACAATAATTTTAAATAATAATTATTTGTTAAAATTTACTTTAATGTAGAGTGAAAGACTTCCATCTAAGAAATACTTAATGGTTACATAAATTAATTATTTAAAAATCTCACTATACACAGTGTAATAATGTGTAATCTAGCATTTTTAATCTTTATGGTATATTTATTAAATATTAATAAATCTTTTTAATAAAAATAACAAAAATTAACAAAACCACCATATTATACAATAAGTATAATGAATAGTTAATTAGTTGATAGTTATAATGAATAATTACACAACTAAAAATTATTGACTGACATAGGAAGACAAATTGATATTAAAGATCAAAAGTTAAATACTAATAAGAGTAGTTTATACAAACCAGTCTAAAATTAAGCATTTACAGGCTGAAATATGTTACATAAACTAGCATAGGACCCAAAACCAAATCCAATAAAACCAATTAAAATAATACTTATATCTTTAATAAACATAATCGCAAATTCTTTTCCAGAACTCTGTTCCCAAAATGTCATTAGTTCAATAATTGGCGGAAATATTAATGCTAGAGCTGAACTACTGAATGATCCAACAAGAGATATTACTGCAGACAAATTTGGGATAGCAGCTGCCAATGCAACTGTAAAACATGTACAATATTAATTACTGAAAAATTGATTAAAACCTTAAAATGTTTTAATTATTTACATGTGAGTGTTACAAGAAAAACTCGTACACAAAGTTCAGCATTACGTTGACTAGCTTGAGTATGAAAATATCCTTTAACAGCAGGCCAAATTATTCCAATAGGAACATAGAATTGAAGACCATAAGACAAAAATATTGCAAGAGCCATTGCTGCTCTAACACTCTGAGCTAAACTAAAAATATATTAAAAAATTAGTTTGATTACTAAACAATGGACACAATATATACATCATATTCAAATGATAATTTAAAAAACTTAAAAAAATGTATATATTAATATTATTTTTTAAATAAAATAATGAATTAATAGTTAAACTGTAAATTATGAGATATTTTAGATCAATAATAACAAATAATTTATGATAATCTTTATTGTTATGATAAATAAAAAAATGATATCTAATTTAATGATAAATTTTACAACATTGTTCTTAATTTTTTTAGTAAATAGAATTTTTCTCTTATTAGATAAAACATTGTTTTTATTTTTCAATATGAAAGGAACATAGCAAATATTTATTTTCCTTTGCTTTTGTAACTAGGTGAGTTCAGTGAACTACATTTGTGTGTGTATGATATAATGATAAAGTAATGATAATTTAATTTTTTTTATAACACTGTTTAATATGAGCATCAGATAATGTTATTGATATTAAAACAAACATAAAAAAAAAGTATGATTTCAATAATGTAATAATCTGTTTCAAGTTTAAAGAGATAATACTTCAAATTGAATACTTAGCCATAGTGACTTAAAAAAAATAGTATTTTTATATAACTTAAAATAAATATTATGAAATTTTGAAAAAATAAAAATAATAATTTAAATATTTTTTTTTGTTATTCAAAATAAATAATAAAAAATATGTTTTTAGCATAGTCTAAGAATGCAAAATTTGTTTAAAAAAAAATGACTAAAAAATGATTATTGAATCAAAAGTTTTTTTATATAAAAAAGTATTTATATTATTATTTATTTTATCCAACTTTTTATATAGTCTGCTACTTGGTAAAATCTCGTAAGTCATATTTTTTTAGAAAAATGTGTACATATTACTTTTTACACATATGAGTATTGAAAGAGTAAAATTTCATGTAAATGCCCAAAACTAAAAGTCGTTTTAGAATGACAAATGCAAGACTGAACATTTTTTTCTTCTATTGTAAAATTGGTATAAAATGACTTATAATATTCTTCCATGTAGCTGATGATATTAATGAGTGATACATGAAATAAATCATGTATTATAATAAGAGGACACTTACATATCTTGCCCAGGAAGATTTAATGTAATACTTCCAGATTTTACAGCATCTCCATAACGTAGATAGCCAAAAAAACCAATAGACGTATAAAGACAAGTTACAATAACCATAGCTGTATTTAATACACCTGTCCATCCACCAAATGCTTCAGGATTCAACATATTATTTTCTAGTGGTAAAATCTATATTTTATTAAAATTACAATATTTAAATGTCATTAATTTTGATTACTGTATAATACAAAAATATTTTTATCATTATACCATTCCAATCCCTTCAAAAGCATAAACAGCTGTACCAAAAAATAATGGTAACTGTTTCCAAGAAGAAAATGCTTTAACACTTGTTGTCTTAGGTAAACCTTGAAGTAGATAGAAAAATGTAATTCCTAATCCAACTATTGTAAGAACTGTAGCTAAGAGAGATGCAGGAGTCAAATATTTGAGACTTTTAACACAATTTAAAAGTACCATGGGCACCAAAAGCAACACTAAATAGGACTGCACGGACATGTAAAAGAAGTAATGACCAATTACCTAAAAATACATTTAAAGAGAATATAAAAATAATAAAATTCAGCTAATCCTAAGAAACAATTTTTAAGTATTGATTTTAAAGATTATTACATTAAGAAGTTTTTTTTAACTTTAATAAAAATATTTTAATGAAATTCAATAGTTTTCATAATCAACATACTAGTTTATGTATTTATTATTTCACTAAATAGTTTTAAATATTTTAAATAAATTTATATATAGATATATAATATTGACTAAACCATATATTTTTTTTATATATAAAATGAAATTATATTATTTATTTCTAAAAAATTAAAATTTAATTTTACCTCTTGAAGATTTGTGGCTACGAACAAAAAGTATACACAGCAAAATCCTAATTGTGTTAATACTAAAAAAATATTAACTAATTTGCCTGCCAAACGTGAAAACTTTTGAGTTTTAATTGGTCCACATTCAAATGCATATTCTGCAACATCAGGAAATGACAAAGAAGGTGTTTGAGTTCTAATGCAAAGTTCATGAGAACATCTTACCTAAAATTAATTAAAAATGTACAGTCAATATTCATGTTAATAAATAACTATTATTAGATAACAATTGTTTTGTTTAATTTTTTATGATAGGTCTTTTAAAATCTATACCATAGATGTCATATACAAAATTTAAAATATAATCTTACCAAGACATGCATACAATGTGTACAAATAGCACCTAATAAAGCTGTACAAATTAAGCCCACAAACCAACCAGAATTCCTAAATGCATCAGGCATGGCTAAAATCCCTGTTCCAATATTTCCTTTTAATAAATGTATCATTGTATCTAAATTCCTAAAAAATACAATTTAAATGTATCATATATTATAGTACTACTATAAGATGTTTAGAATCTAAATATGAAATAGACTAAAAATAATTGACCTCAAGATACTTTAACAAGGAAACATATGAAGACAGAGAGTATGAATTTTAAGTATGAATTTGTATATAATGAAACACTAAACAGTTGAAACATATTTTATTAGAGCAGGTTAAAAGTAGTTTATAATTTAAGTACAAATAAATTTTGAAAAAGGAATTTATAATATTTACATAAAATACTGTTCCTTAAGTATTAAAACAATATATAATCAAATTATATCAGTACTTTTATTCTAGTAGAGAAATAATAATATATTTTATTTATTATTATGACACTATTTTAGCATCAAATAAACTAGTAAAAAAGAGAAAAACATTTATACAAGAGGTTTTTTCTAAAAGTAGTTTTAAAAAAAAGGACGAGACTTTTTGAAATCTTTTGAATGTAGTCTTACTTATTATAAAAAGAACCATGTAATACAAAGTTAAACACCATAGCTAAAAAAAAACAATTAAGAAAAAAATTACATGATAAAATAAAATATACAGATTAATAAAATGTCTTAAAAAAAAAAAATAATAATAATAAATAAATATTTAACATTCCATGATTCATTAACCTCTGAACTTCATGTGATCATATTAACATAGAATATTATCAAACCTATAAACAATTTAAATATACTGATAAATTAACAGTTAAAATTCTAACAAACACGTGAAATTGTTCACGTGATTACATTTAATAAATTATCATGCAATTTATAAAATAGTTCAGATTAACTAAGTAATTTCAATTGTTAGCCAATAACACTAATTAGAAGACAAACATTTAATATTTAAATTAAAGGCAACATTGTAATAGTTAAAAAGTTTTATAATGTGTAATTTGTGTAGATTTGTTTTAATATATAATATTAAGATGTATTAAAATGATATTTAAGCATCAAAATACATATAACAGTCTTTAGAAATAATAACAATAAAAATATATTACTTACGATGTTGGATTTTCAATTTGACGATTTAATAATGGGTTACAATCAGATGAAATTATTATACCATCTTTTGTTTTGATAACATTAGTTGAATTAATTGAAATATCTTTTTCAGGCAACTGTTTTGATTGTGGGGAAAGACAGGTGTTTCTAAATAAAATAGTCCATATCACCATTAAAATGATTTAATTTTAAAAGTAATATGTGTATATATATATATATATATTAACAGATTTAAGTTTTTATTAGTTTCATTGTTAGAAAAATTATATAAATTTTTTATAATTTAAATTTGATATCATAATCATTAAGAATGTTTTATTAGATTTAATAATAAAACTATGAATTGGAAAAACTATTATCATACAATTGTAGAACTAAAATAGTTTGAAAAATATTTATGTAAAATATGGACTACATTTGGAACTCACCCATTATTATACATTGTAGTTGTGCCAGTTAAAAGAGGTTTATCTTCATTAACTCTAGGTGTTTGAATAGTCATTGTGTTTTGATCGCTCTAAAATATAATAATACACAGTTCAATAATTTTTGCAAATTTAAAGAAAACTAAATTTACTATCATACATCTTGCAGTATTATACTCTTTGATATTATAGCAAAAATGTTTATAAAAACCTTAATAAGCTTTCAAAGAATACAAAATTAAATTTTAATATATTTAATGTATAAAATTGTAGTAGTCAAATAAAATATGCTTTGATTTTTATTAATTTCAATAGTTCATTTTAATTTAAAAAAACATATCATGGTAAAATTAAAATAATAAAACTACCATCAATTTCTAATATAAATACATTTATATATTAAATAATTTAGTATTTATTAAATTTCATAACAAACATACTTAGTATAATATAATATTTTATTAATATTTCCAGTTTAGATTAATAATAAAATTTGTTCAGCAGTGTTCACACTTGAATGATAAATATGTGAATTAAGTATTATTTAAAATATGTAGCAGCTTTTATCTCTCATTTGTGGTATCATATTTTTATTATGTACAAATTCATTCTAATTTATAAGATTTGATAAAATATGACGCAAGCTATTATAAAACAAACATATAAACGTTTGTATTTCATGGTCATTTAATACAAGGATAAATTTATGTCAACAAATATTTCACTAAGAATTTCAGCTCATGGCACTATACTCAGACTGCTTAGAATTATTTTTTAAATAAAAAAAAACTTTAAAATATCAGAGAAGACATTAAATATTTTTAATATTCAATTTTATTTAAACTATTATATGATATAAAATTTAAAATAATTAAAATAAATATTTTTTTTTTTTAAATGTTATGTTCAAAAATTATTAATAGAAGAATTTTACTAGAAGCCATTGCTCCGTGCAAAATTCTTATTTTTTAAAACATGAAATTTAGTTTCAATTAACAAACATTAATAACATTACTTACTGCTTAATTTATATCTATCAATAGAAATGTATTGATTCAAGAAATTAATTTAAAAATGACTATAAGTATTCTTTAAGTAGAGTCAATTTAAAAGAAATGCTTAAACTCAAATTAATTTATAATAAATTAGATATATTTACAATTAATAATTAAATGAATTCTACAAAAAGCATTCAGAATTATAGGTTTAAATATGTTTTGGGAATTATGAAAACCTTATTAATTGGTTAGGGAAGTTAATTCAGATAAATTAAAATAAACAATATAATGTTATCAAGTATTATATATAAATAAAGTGTCCAAATAAGTTTAATATGCATATTAATCAATAATTATCACAAATTCAGACTAATTTTTTATTCACTTCATATTTTATAAAATTGGCAGATTAAAATATAAAAACAATTAAAAAGTCAATCTTAATTTCATTGTCATAATAACAAATTATTGTTTCTTTAAGAAATATTTTTATTTGATGAATAAGTGATTGATATCATGAACTATTCAATAATCAGATGTCAGATTATAATTATATGATTTACCTGGACTTTGGATTGTCCGTTGTTGATAACATTTTCACCATTAATTTCGACCTAATTTTATTTTAATTAAACATTAATGAGATAGTAAATTAACCTTTTTGAAAGGAATTAAATATAATGTGCACTCACAGACATGTTAGCGTGAAATCCTTAGAATATGCAATTCAAAATTTAACCATATGGGTCACTCAATTAAAAATTGTCATACATTTAAAAAAAGTTATTTTGTCCTGAACTGATACTTATAACCTGGAATACTCATATTTAACAAAGGTACAACATTTTCGAATGTATTTTATTGTATCGACACAAGTAGTTACAAGATTTTCCTTTTCCTTTTTCTAGTCTTCTGATTTCAACATAGTATTGTTCTCCTTATCATTAAGATACGATTCTCAATCAGCTGTTTGTATTTTTCTCTTTGTGTAGATACATTAAGTATATTAACACTTAGTGAAAGTATAACAGACATGGCCAAATTAACCTAACGGGAAATCGAGATTCCTGGACTATGTTATTATTTATTTTTTGGCTGTAGTCTTCAAGTTTTCTGTTGACTTCATTAACTCAATAAACTCAAGATCAATTCGATCAAGTATAACATAATTATTTGACTTGTATTTTTGATTTTCAATAATTTATCATAAACATAAATCAAATAAAATTTATTTAATAAATTAATATAGCAAAGATGTGGGAGGAACGAGCAACTTTTTTTTTTAACCTTGAGCTCTCGGTACAAGATTCCTTTTTTAATATTACGCATAAATTCTAATATAATCAATCCGCATATGCAAGTAGAATTTTTCCGGATTTTCGTTTTTTTTTTTTTTTTTTTTTAATTT
>NW_026099572.1:34005301-34040621 GCF_025091365.1 Daktulosphaira vitifoliae | reverse complement strand
TTTTTTTTTTTTTTTTTTTAAATTTGCGTAGCCAACGACATGATCAGAAGGAAGGTGCTTAACCACATTTACAATTTACTTACCATCCAAAAATTTAGCAAAACTATAAGTATAGTTATATAAAATTTTTTTTGTAGGGAGAGAATTATATCTAGCCCTACCCAAAAACAAAATTTGATCACTACGTTTATACCCATAGACCATAAAACGTTTTTTCGCTTCATCTAAAACGGCCTTTTTTGTGGGTAATACCTATCAAGTAAAAAATTATGGATTTAACAAATTTTTTCATTCATTCGCGAATTTAGTTTTTGTTTAATATTATCCCCATATGTGCAAAATAATTATCTTATTTACTATAGTATAGTAGTTTAATGTAAACGTAATACGAGAAAAAAATTTGATATAGAAAAAAACAAATAGTTAATTTTTATAAATAACAATATTTCATTGAAACTATAGGTATTAAGTACAGGGAAGGTACTAGAAATTGTGGGAGGCTAAAACCAAATCTGAGAGTGATGATGCACTACCAGAATTGCGCCATTGATCACTTTAAGCCTTAGAAAATTCCCGAGTTAACATAACAACGTTGTATAGTTTATTTTATTTAAGAACATATTTAACATAATACTTTTTTATATATCTCTAAGCAGAGTTAAAAAAAAATTGGAAGGCTAATGACATTTTCTACAGTCTTAATGATATTTGTACGTCAAATAATAAGTCATTTTCTAAACTTTTGAAGAGATTAGATTTCAAAATTCAACTACGCCTAAGAATGTACCTAGATATTTGTAATATTTTTAATTGTTCATTCTTACAAGATGCTAACAAAATATAAGAAGATAATTGGTTATCGTGAAACAAACATTAAATTCGGGTGTTTAATTCATTAATATATTTAAAAATCGTAAAATCTTGACTATTTATCAAAAAAAGAGAATTATGTACCAATGTCTTCTACTATTTTCCTCTCCTTAATACCAACTACTTGGGAATGGCCACCCTTATCCTAAACTTCTACTTGACACGATCTCCCACATCATCTACGCTCACGTCAGTTGCCCTCAAATCGCATTCAATAACATCTTCATCCTTTAACTTTAATTTCCAAAACTTCCGATTCTAATTATTTACTAATGTAGAATATATTTTCTTTAATATCAGTACTTAGAATTGTTTTTTGAAAATTGAAATTTTTGAGTTCACATTCCGAAATTTTTTTTGGGAACTAGTTTTTAATTTATTTCATTAAATCATTAATCTTTAAAGAATTATTAACCATTGATTTTTTGAAGTAATTTATACTTTAAAATCCTGTTTAAATAAAACTTAAAAGTGTAAACACATTTACAGTAATATAAAATCTGATTTTATATATATATTTTTTTTATTTTACAACCGTTAGCTTGGTTATACCAACTGGATTGGTATATCCTGGGAAAAATTAAATGCAGTAGTTTCCCGTTGCTTTCTGCACTGAGAATATGATGCTTTTTCGCCACCGTAGAAGTGCATGCATGGTCACCCATCCGTTCACCTACATATATCAGACTTTTAATTATTTTTATAGCAACCCTAACAAATTGTACTATTGGATTTTCGTTTATTTCTATTCGATTCAGAATTATAGAACACAAACATTCTTTACAGTAAAATTTTAAAATGAATTTTATAAAATTGTTTATAACATTGTATTTTTCTATAAAAAAAAATGTCTCGTTATTAAACAATTATTTTAGTGGTCATTAATTGAAGAGTCGGCGGGAATAACGTGCTATGTAACACTTTTTCCCATTTGATTTTTTTGCGGATAACTTGCTATAAGTCTATCTCAATATATTTATAGAATTAGATATTTGATTATGTTTAAAGTTGGAAGAACGTGCTACGTGCAGTCCAAATAATATTTAAACGAAATAACATAAGTAATTTTGTTTTTACTTGATACTGAACAATTTACAAATTGTTACATAGCGCGTTATTCCCGCTGACCCTTCAATTCATTTAATTTACAAAAACTGAAGATACAGAATAAATTATTATTTGACAATTATTTAATTCATTTTATAGCGTATTGCATATTTTTTTGAAAATTACTTTTTTCAGGTCATATTTATGAGTGTAGTTTGCATATTGACGATGAGGAATATAGCACCGTTAAGTATGCTATATTTTTAAGGAGCGTTGACAATAAATTGTAGTAAAGATGTGACCGCAAGACTTACTACACTCGTTAAAAAGTATTTTAGTATTTCTTTATTTTTTAAATGTACTATTGAAAAATGTATTTTAATGCCTATAAGTAATTTTTTGACGCTATACAATGATGGTAATAAAATAACTATACAAGAATATAAGAATATTTATGCGATTATTAAAAAAAAGCTTATTGTTAACAACTGATAAGTCCACCATGCCAAAATCAAAAATATCTGTTACAACTGACAGATAGTTACCTAAAAGATAATTAATGAAAAACTGGGAATTATTTAACCGGAGATGATTTTCTTTCTCTAATGGTCAACATTATCCGTTGGACAATTAAACAATTGAAAAATCGAGTTTTAAATAGTGATGGGCATTTCCGGATATTTTAAACTATAGAATAACTATTCGAATTGTTTTTATACATCCGAATAGTTTAAAAGCTATTCAAATTATTCGATATTTCCTATCACTAGTTTTAAATCAAATAATTCACTTATTGTCAAAATTTAACTTTAGTTACGCCATCTAACGATAAATAATGGAACGTTTTAAATATCATATCAATATTGCAAGTTGTTACTAGCTTCAATTATATATTTAAAATTCAAGTGTATTTAGTTTTGTATAAATCGCATCTATCTTCAATTTGTAGTAAGATTTGTTATGGCATTATACTAAGATATTAAAATCGTCTGATATTTTTGGTTCTTTAAATTTATCCATTTCAATCCTTATAAGAAACGAAATAATTTACAGTCATGGTTGCGTTTTCGGGATCTGGTGATTCCAAACAAGCAACGAATGCTTATAAAGACAAAAGTAAACCGGCTGAAGTCCGAAAAAGCAATATCGCAGCCGCTAAAGGTAATACTAGTAGTTTTTACTTGTAATATTCAAGTCATTGGGTATTATAGAGTATTTTAAAATTTAATTTGTAATTAGAAATCTTTATCGTCATTGATTATCTCGTTTATATTACTTTAAATATGTTTAAATAGTTCACAAATGTTAATAATAAGTATATTTAAATTTTACTTACGTCATAATTATTTTTTATGTTTTTCAAACCTTTGCACAATTTTTTAGTTAAATGTTAATTAAAAAGTGAAGAAATATTTTTAATTTACAGGTGGTTAATTACTTTCATTTCGATAATATATAACATTATGATAATATATTGATTTTTATTTTTACAAATAAAATGGGACTTGAATTTGACAAATCTATAATGTCTTTAAATGTAATTTACAAATTATGGTTTTATTTACAGCTGTTGCTGATGCCATTCGTACGAGTTTAGGTCCTAAAGGAATGGACAAAATGGTAAGCATCATTTACTTGATTAATATCATCAAAAAATATCACAGTTAACTAATTAATTATTTAAATATTCATATTTTAGATTCAGTCTAGTAATGGAGAAGTTGCTATTACTAATGATGGTGCCACTATTTTGAAACAAATGAATGTGATACATCCTGCAGCTAAAATGGTAACTTTAACTAAAAAAAAAAACTTTTTTATTTTTACTCTTATGTAATGTTTGTTTGTTAGTTAGTTGAATTGTCAAATGCTCAAGATGTAGAAGCTGGTGATGGTACAACAAGTGTAGTAGTAGTGGCAGGAGCTCTTTTAGAAGCTTCTGAAAAACTTTTACAAAAAGGAATTCACCCAACTGCTATATCTGATGGCTTTCAAAAAGCAGCTGCTAAGGCAATTGAAATAATCAAAGATATGGCTACACCTATTCAGTTAACTGATCGAGAAAGTTTAGTTAAAAGTGCTTCTACTGCCTTAAATTCTAAGGTTGTATCACAACAATCATCATTGTTAGCTCCTTTGGCAGTTGATGCTGTTCTTAAAGTTGTAGATCCTGCTAAAGACACTAATGTTGATCTAAAGGTACAACTTATTTTGATAATACATCAACTTTTGGTTTATTAATAATTTAAGTAAACATAAAACCCTATAAATTTAAGTTATTAAATGACAGTATTTATTTTTTTGAAAACATTTTTCACTATTAAAAATTTACGTTTTAATAACTAATTTATTAATTTACAATCTAATCTTTAAAATATTACATAAAAAATGTTCTGCTCAATTTCTTATTTTAAAATTAATTTTAATAGTTATGGTTTTATTGTAGGATATCAAAGTTATTAAGAAACTTGGAGGAACGGTAGAAGACACTAAGCTTGTTGATGGTCTAGTCTTCACTCAAAAATCATCTAATGTTAATGGCCCCAAGAAAATTGAAAAAGCAAAAATTGGCCTTATTCAGTTTTGTATATCTCCTCCTAAAACAGATGTAAGTAATTTAATATTTTTATATTTTAATTATTAAAAAGTAAATCAATTTTAATCAAAATATTTGGTATCATATAAATTAAGTTAATAATTAGTGTTGACTTCAACGTTGTGATATCTGTTTTTCCGCTGTCGCAGATATCTTTGGTTGATCTTACCATGTGTGAGTTATCGGCAAGCGGTATTGAGTTGTCTGTTGTATTATTGTTGAACGTAATTTAACTGAAGTGTCGTTTTTTAGTTCTTAAACTTAGCATGAAGGATTTAAGAAATTAATTCAGTATTTAATACTTATTGATTTATTGCATTAACAATAGCTATATCGTAAATAATTGCAATAATAGTTAATACACTTAATAATATGGTGACGAAACTATGACTAATTAATATTATTATTAATATATTTGACCTGAACATCCACAAGTTGAATGGTCACCTATGTGTTGGATCAGCACAAAACGTGCAATAGATCATAACACATCCAGGGTTAAACAAAAGTCCTATTGCACTTTGGAAATTAACTTGGTATGTCCTATGATGACTCACTAGATAGCCATATGTGATTCCATTAATAGTTAAATAAGCTGATTGGTATACTTAATTTTTATGTTCAAAGTATGAATAAACAAATAGTATTATACTATGATGATTTAAAAGCCTTAGGACACCTAATTACGACAACTGTCGTATGATTTGACTTTTACATATCTGAAATAAAGTATAAAATATTTATTTTTAAAAATTTACTGCTTAAAAAATGATGAATTTAACTTAGGACACCTGTACTACACTATTTTATAGTGAGTGAGTTTAATACAATTCTGAAACATCAACTAAAATTTTAATTTTTGGTATTTCATATGATGACTTGCTAGATAGGGACATATGATTTTATATGATTCCATTAATAGTTAAATAAGCTGATTGGTATACTTAATTTTTATGTTCAAAGTATGAATAAACAAATAGTATTATACTATGATGATTTAAAAGCCTTAGGACACCTAATTACGACAACTGTCGTATGATTTGACTTTTACATATCTGAAATAAAGTATAAAATATTTATTTTTAAAAATTTACTGCTTAAAAAATGATGAATTTAACTTAGGACACCTGTACTACACTATTTTATAGTGAGTGAGTTTAATACAATTCTGAAACATCAACTAAAATTTTAATTTTTGGTATTTCATATGATGACTTGCTAGATAGGGACATATGATTTTATATGATTCCATTAATAGTTAAATAAGCTGATTGGTATACTTAATTTTTATGTTCAAAGTATGAATAAACAAATAGTATTATACTATGATGATTTAAAAGCCTTAGGACACCTAATTACGACAACTGTCGTATGATTTGACTTTTACATATCTGAAATAAAGTATAAAATATTTATTTTTAAAAATTTACTGCTTAAAAAATGATGAATTTAACTTAGGACACCTGTACTACACTATTTTATAGTGAGTGAGTTTAATACAATTCTGAAACATCAACTAAAATTTTAATTTTTGGTATTTCATATGATGACTTGCTAGATAGGGACATATGATTTTATATGATTCCATTAATAGTTAAATAAGCTGATTGGTATACTTAATTTTTATGTTCAAAGTATGAATAAACAAATAGTATTATACTATGATGATTTAAAAGCCTTAGGACACCTAATTACGACAACTGTCGTATGATTTGACTTTTACATATCTGAAATAAAGTATAAAATATTTATTTTTAAAAATTTACTGCTTAAAAAATGATGAATTTAACTTAGGACACCTGTACTACACTATTTTATAGTGAGTGAGTTTAATACAATTCTGAAACATCAACTAAAATTTTAATTTTTGGTATTTCATATGATGACTTGCTAGATAGGGACATATGATTTTATATGATTCCATTAATAGTTAAATAAGCTGATTGGTATACTTAATTTTTATGTTCAAAGTATGAATAAACAAATAGTATTATACTATGATGATTTAAAAGCCTTAGGACACCTAATTACGACAACTGTCGTATGATTTGACTTTTACATATCTGAAATAAAGTATAAAATATTTATTTTTAAAAATTTACTGCTTAAAAAATGATGAATTTAACTTAGGACACCTGTACTACACTATTTTATAGTGAGTGAGTTTAATACAATTCTGAAACATCAACTAAAATTTTAATTGTTGGTATTTCCTATGATGACTTGCTAGATAGGGACATATGATTTTTTATGATTCCATTAATAGTTATATAAGCTGATTGGAATACTTAATTTTTATGTTCAAAGTATGAATAAACAAATAGTAATATACTGTGATGATTTAAAAGCCTTAGGACACCTAATTACGACAACTGTCGTATGATTTGACTTTTATTTATCTGAGTTAAATATTTAATCAAATATCTGTTCTTATATTACTAAAAAATTAAGTTAATATAAATAACATTTTAGACATGATTTTTGTATGAATGTTTGCTTGTATTATACAATATATTTATTTTGTATGATAATTATCAATAATTATCAAGCTGTTTTGAAGTGTATTTATTGTAAATAAAGTGTTATTTAAAAATTATTTTTTAATGAGTAGCTTATATAGGTTAATAGGTTTAAAATAATTTAAGTAACATTAATATATTTTAACAATTTTTTTTCTTTAATTATATTTCAAAAACATTGTAAACATACTTTGTTTTTATTTAAATTTTTATGAAATTGATAGTTGAAAAATATAAAAAGATGAATAAAAATAGTTATTTTATTAAATTTAACAATAGTCAATACTTATTTTTTTATTGATGTACAAATAGATGTTCATACTTTTATTATTTGGAGTTCTATGTTTTACTAAATAAAACCTAATTAGCATGAACTTATTACAAGTCTAGTTTTCTTTGATCTTTATTTTTAAATGCTCTCCCAAAATATTAGCATATATATAGGGGTGAAATAATTTAGCTTACAGTGTCAAAAAGTTAAATACGCAATTGCTTAGAGGAGTTAATGTAAATCAAAAAAGAAGTAATACTAATTTCTCATTGTAAATTCATGTAATGTTTCTTTATGTCTTTTATTTTTAAGTTCTCATAGTTGATTTAAGACATAAATAAAAACGCTCGTCTCTATAATTATTTGTTTTTTTTACTTAACTTATTAATCTTTTTTGAAAGCACACTTCATTTATTGGTTAGTCCAATAATATGTAAAATAAATACAATATTGAAAAAAAATTATAGATTTCTTCTTATTTTTTATTCAACTAAAAGATTTATCAGCTATTAATTACTTTTTAAATCATCCCTAATAACTTAATAGGGTGTCAACTTTATTTTAATGAGTGACACCATACATATTTAATTAGCTTATCAAATAGAAAAATATCTTTTTAAGAAAATAAGTGCTCGATAAAAATTATTGGTCCAGTATTTCAGAAATTATTAACAATTTTAAGTAATGACTGGTGGTGGAGAGTGACGCTGCCATTGTTATCACTAGACATTTCCCGGCCGTACTCTTGGTTTCGCTTAGGTATAAAAATGAGAATAACTTTCAAAAGTTGTTATAGACTAGTCATGTTCTATATATAAATTATTTTCTATTTTATGAGCTAGTTAAATATGTATGTTGACATATAAAAAATCAAGTTGACACCTCATTAAGTTATAAGAGATAATTCCAAAAAGTATTTATTAGCTAATAAATCAAGAAATATAACCAAAAATTGTTCAATATTGTATTTATTTGAGAGTAATCAAGTTGTTTATGATAAACCGATCACCCTGTATATTACTTGATTATGACATATTCATATACGTATTTTGATTGGTACTTAGTTTAAAAGGACGACACACTTGACCATTTCCTTTTTGAGTTATTCTAATCATTAGTTAAATAGACAACAATGTTAGTTCTTACATCTTAAGTAGAATACTGTTGTGGACCATTCGGTTTTATTACGTTAAGTGAGTTACTAACTTAAATATAATAATTCCTAAGGCTAATTTTTTATTTCATAATAATAAAAAAAGTATTGAGTTATCTTAACTTATTTATGTATGGATATATTGATAATTTTTTTCTAATAACCATTATACATCAACGGATAATTTTTTTAAAAAATCAATAAAAAAAATTAAATATATGATTGGAAACATTGTTTTCTTAGCCTACTTGTCGCGTTAAAATAAAACATGTAGAAGTGATATATAATATTATTATTATATCATTATATATTTCTATGGTAGGTGTTATAAAATGAAAAATAAATAAAGCGGAATTAATTATATATTTATGTATCTCTCTTAATTAATATTTGTTCAAACAGAAATTGCTAATCAGTTAAATTAGCATTGCCATTTTAAGATAATGTATGTTGGGAGAGAAATAATCGTATTTTTTACTGTTATGATTGTTCATAATCAGCCAACACTAGCTATTATTAATTTGAAAAAAATAAATAGTACAAAAAAAAATTTAATTAGTTCATTAACATCAGTCGTATACGGTTAGAACATTAGTATTTAATGTATTATTTCTTAACTTAATATAGTCTTAATGGATTTTAAATTTCTCCATTATTTAGAACTCGTAATTTCAACTATTGAGAAATAATAAATGATAATTTTCATTGTCGTGGGTATAATGCGTCTCATTTGATGTAAAATCAATGTCAACTGAATTGTATAATGGCTTTGTTTAGTTTAGAGTAGGATTGTTTAATTTTAATTATAATACCTAAGTAACGATATACATGTGTAGAACTGTAGCCTACACCAACAATAATTGCAAAACCACATTATATTTCGCTATCATCTAACATGGATAGTATTAAATCTGAGAAAAATATGTTATTCCTATAATGTTCTGTAAACTTCAATCGTGATGTTATGAAATTATAAATATTTTGTCGATCATCGAAATTAATAATCTAATAATATTTAATTTATGAATTTTTATTACAAAAAACCTAATTGTTTTGTTAGTGAAAACTTCATGACCTTGTGTTTTTCCTAATTTGTCTTTTTTATTAATTGTAATTAATTAATTTTTTTTTGAATGTTTACCGTTAGAAAAATTATGTCTGATACTCTTTGACCTTAATATTAAAATCTATAATCCAATCTTTTGTTCCAAACTACATTATTGTCTGTTAATGTGTATGTAACGTAAAACACGTGTTTGGCGCACTGCTCATAAGCTCTTCGTAGTCGTCATTGAGACGATTGTGGACGTTTTATCAGGTCCAATGTTCATTCGTTTAGTGGCAAAAAAATAAATGTTATAATCAGTGATTAATTTTTAACTACGGAGAACGGACGACGTTGGAAAAAACGTTTGTGTTTTAGAAACAAAATTTCTATTTTCAAAGTAAATGGTCGCGTACATGTTCGTATAAATTAAATATCCGGTGCGGTTAGCTATTAAGTTAGTGTTCTCCTGTAAGCTATTTATTTATTTTTATTGGTAAAAAAAATTGACGATCGAGTGTGTTCGGTAGTACAAGTGTTGTGCATCACGTGTGCACTTGTAGGGCACCATGTTGCAAAGTACGTGCGAGACAGAACTCAAGCTAAGTGTAGCTGGCAATTGGTCGGCAGTGAAAATTCTGGAAAAACTTAAATTTTGCAATAATGGCATTCTTAAAATCAGTACTTTGGAACGTGGGCATACACTTCCTAAGGAAAAAGAAATAGAAGATGAAACGAATTCAACGACTAAGCTGCCACCCGGATTTGTCCTATTGGTCATATTAATCGGCATAAGTGGTATTTTCACTATTATCATGTGGTTTACCGAATTTTACATGTTTCAAATATTACAATTTGTCACCATCACGCAAGGAAGCGCGTCTTATAACATGTGGATAAATCCTCCTGTCAAACCGTACGTGACGATTTATCCGTTCAATTACACTAACATCGATAGGGTAATGGAACACGGAGATACGCCAATCGTTCAAGAATTAGGGCCGTTTGTGTATCGTGAAACTGTCGAACGCATTAATGTGGAATTCAACGCCAACGGCACTGTCACATATCAAGAAAAACGGAGTAGCGAATTTGTACCTGAGATGTCACAAGGAGATCCCGAAAACATACCAATTGTGGTACCTAACTTGCCTCTAATCGCCGCCATGTCTATGGCGTCTAATGCAAACTTGTTCACGCATACACTATTCTCATTTTTCCTGGACGGATTACAAGTCAAGTCTTTTCTAAAACTCAATATAAACGAATACTTCTGGGGTTACGAAGATGGACTTTACACATTAGCTCAAGGGCTAGCTTCTACAGTGCACAAAGAAGCCCAGCTGTCCAAGTTTGGTATTGTCACCAATCGCCGTGGTTTATCCGCAGATCGTATAACCATTCATAGTGGCGTGGGTAACCTGGATGAATTGGGTATTATAACCCGCTATAATGGACGAGATTCATTAAATGTATGGAAAACTGACGAGTGCAACCGGTTGGATGGTAGTGATGGATCTCAATTTCCACCAACTACTCTAAGTCGAGATTCCAGACTCTATGTTTTTCACATGAATTTATGCCGTAAATTTCCATTGATCTATAAAGAGGATGTAGAAATTGTACCTGGAGTAACTGCTTTTCGGTTTCAAGCCCCCCGTAATGTTTTTGACACACCGATTACTAATCCCGATAACGCTTGTTATTACTCTGAAGATAACAGCCCACCTTCTGGTGTTATTGATGCTTCTCCTTGCTCTAGTGGACCAGTGATGATGTCATTCCCTCATTTTTATCTTGGTGATCCAGAACTTCGTAAAGATGTATTAGGCTTATCGCCTGATCCAGAAAAACATGAAACTTTTATAGATATTCATGCTAAACTTGGTGTGACTGTAGCTGCTCGTTCAAGGTTTCAAATAAATGTAATGCTCGACAAAGCTGGCAGTACACACTTCCAAAACTTCAAACCTGGCATGATATTACCAATAGCCTGGATTGAATTGAAGGTTGACAAACTACCCGATGATATTAAACGTACACTACAACAAACATCTATTAGCATTAATCTTGGTGAATTACTGCTGAAGTGGACATCTTTGATAACCCTTACTTTATCTATGATATTTCTAGTAAGGAAAATAATAATGAAAGATTGTTTCATTAACAATGAAAGACTAGTTTTACCAATGACAAAGTGATATTTTTTAAATCTCAACTTAATAATTATACATAAATGACAATTTTTTTTTGACAAGCAATTTTTATATATTATTGTTAGGAATCTTCAATATTTTGTATAGTGTTATAATTAATCTGTTAATTATAAAAGTCTACATTTATAATTATAATAATTTGTTATAAGTGTTTAGTGAATTGTGCTATTTTAATTTTAATGTTTCCCTGAATATTGTGATATTATTAGCAAAATATAATTGTTTAGTTAAACTTGTTATTTATTTTTGACTTTTTAATTAATGTTAATTTACTTAATTAATGATAATTTATTATTTTTTTAATAACTTCATATCTTGTAGTTTTAATGTGTTTTATAAACTATAATAGACATATATAAACATATTTTGTAGTTATATAAATTTAAATTATTTACTAGAGATAAAATCTTCATTAAAATTTTAAAGAGTTGTATTTCAAGACAATCTTCTAATTAAATAAGTATTAGAATAAAATAAAAGGTAGTTGAGAATAATACAATTGTATATAAATAATATATAATTGAAGAAAAATGAATAATACAAACAAATAAATATAGTTTTTGTAACTCATTTAATTTTGATATTGCAGAATTATTTTTGAGATATAAAGTGAATGATAAAACTGTTTTTAAATTATTAAATAACTTGTTTCTATATGAAAATATTAGTATTTGTATACATTATATTAAACCTTCAATTCTTAATAATTAAAGCTCAGATTTTTAAGTAAATGGATATTTTTCAATAACCTAGTTAGAATCATTTTGATTAAAAATGTCTACTCTTTGTAATGAGTAGATTCTATAATAATAAAAATTGATCACTTGTGGCTAATTAATTAAGTAAAATTAAAACTATATTAAAAATATTATTAATTTAAAAAATATACATATTTTTTAGTTTTTTAAATTAATAATATTTTTAATATAGTTTTAATTTTACTTGAGTAGATTCTAAATGACATTTTTTTTCTATTTCAGTAAATATGAACAAAATTGCATATTTTTGTATAATTTTATAAAAGTTGCATTTTTAGTAGTATTAAAATAACTTTTTTTAAGTTTTAAATTAAAATAATATATCTTTCTTGAAACTTTTTCTGATGATTTTTATGTGCATGTTTTAATTAAATAATAAAAATATCTTACATTCATCAAATTTTTCTTATTCAGAACTCTTTTCTGTACTAATATATCTTAGGTTTAGGTATAATAATTTAACTATAGGAAATCTTCTCTTCTTCAAGTGCAATATTCGTTAACAAATGTTGGCAATCATATTAGCAATTTGATCTTTATTAATGGCTGTTCTAAGTAAAGATATCAACTATAGATAATAGTTTACTAAATAAATAAACAATAGTGAACTATATTATTTTTACCTTGTGTAATTATTTAATTAAGGTATTTAATTTATTTTTTAAAGCATTATCCATTTTATTTTACATATCGTTGATATATTACCTATATATTTATATGCATATTTTCCAATATATTTTTGACAAATATCTGATATTTATGTACAAAAATATATAATATTTTTGTTCTAGCATCACCAATAGTTGTTATAAAATTAAATAATATAATAGAGTAATAAACCTCAATGTTGTATCAGTAATATATTTATCAGTGTATTATTTTAAGAAAAAATGTTATGCTCTTTGTTTTAGTATTTTATATATTTGGCTATCAGCACATTTTATATGTTGCATGTAAATTATTTAGATAATCTAATTACATTTCTTTATCGAAACAATAGATTTTATGGATACATATAAATAATTTTGATAGTAAATAGAATTTCTAAAGTTTAATCATATTTCAGATGGATTACAATGTTGTGGTCTCTGATTATACTGCAATGGACCGTGTGTTACGAGAAGAAAGAGCATACATTTTAAATATTGTCAAACAAATAAAAAAAGCTGGTTGTAATGTTTTGTTAATTCAAAAATCAATATTGCGTGATGCATTATCTGAACTAGCTATTCACTTTTTGGACAAAATTAAATGCATGGTCATTAATAATATAGAACGAGAAGACATAGATTATGTTTGCAAGGTCAATATATATCCAAACAGTTTAATTTGATTGTTTTTGGCTACCTAATGATTGTTACAACTTAAAAAAAATTATTTTCTCCAGACCCTGAATTGTAGACCTATTGCTAGTTTGGATCATTTTGTTGCTGAAAACCTTGTATCGGCTGATCTTGTTGAAGATGTTATGACTGGAAATAGTCATTTTGTGCAAATTACTGGAATACAAAATCCTGGAAGAACAGTCAGTGTTATTGTACGAGGTTCGAACAAATTAGTTTTAGAAGAAGCTGAACGATCCCTTCATGATGCTCTATGTGTAATTCGTTGTCTAGTAAAACAGAGGTAATTAATAAATTATCAAACTACTTTTTATTCTGAAAAATAATTTTTTTATATATATGTATATATATAGAGCATTGTTAGCTGGTGGTGGAGCTCCTGAAATTGAAATCAGTTTAAAACTGGCAGAAATCGCCAGGTCAGTTACTGGAGTTGATGCATACTGTTATAAAGCATTTGTACAAGCATTAGAAGTGATTCCTTTGACATTATCAGAAAATGCAGGTCTTAATCCTATTACCACAGTGACTGAATTGCGTAATCGTCATTCTCAAGGGGAAATTACTGCTGGTATTAATGTTAGAAAGGTAATTTTTATATATTATTATTTGAATTTTCATTGAAATATAGTCACTTGTTTTAAAAATGTTTAAATGTATATAGGGCGCAATAACCAATATTTTAGAAGAAAATGTGGTACAGCCTTTGCTAGTATCAATTAGTGCTATCACTTTAGCTTCAGAAACTGTACGCAGCATTTTGAAAATTGATGATATTGTAAGCTTATTTAAAAAGTATTATATTTTTATAAGACTTTATGATATGATGTTTTTGTACTGAATACAATTCATATTATTAGGTATTAATTTGTTTGGGTATTTTTTTAGGTGAATACTAGAGGGTATTAATTTAATATTTCATATTCTTTCGGTAAGTTAAATATTTATAATTTATATTAAAAATATTTAATCATTGTTTATTTCTATAGGTCCAGAGGAAAGAGACTGCACCATTTATAATTCAACTAACATCCTGTAGGACCGTTGAAATTTCTTCAGGCCTTTTTTCTATTAACTAGAATTGAATGCTTAATGCAAAAAATTTTTTGTTGAACATATTTTTTACTCATTTAATAACAATCTATTTAAAAAAAAAAAAAACGTAAAATTTGTCTAACAAGTTGTTAATTTATTCTTTTATCTCCTTTGCCATAGTATTATTATATAATAAAAAATATAAATATATATTTTTGTATAAAATATTTTAAATAGCTTTAAACTTAATTAGATGATATAATATAAATTGCCCAGTTTTAAATTTTAATTAGTTTTCAGTTACTATAAATAAAAATATTTGTTTTAAAGAACATAAATAAACTTAAAAAGCTTATGAAACCTTCATTTGAACTTAAAAAAACGTAGCCAAGAAGACTAATGTATAAAATTTTTTTTTAAATCAAACACCATTATAAAAATAACATTCAATATACAAATAAAAACAGAAATGAACTATAGAAAATACGCTAAAAATATTTTAAGAGAACTTTCATGTAATAATTGAATTATGTTGATGCAATCAAGGTTTTCTTATCTCCTTGAAGTTTAGGATTTAATCCTTACAGAAAATATAAAATACTTATAAATGTAGCTGGAAGCAACATGTGAGTAATTTAAAAAAGTCTGTAACCAAACTCAACCTAATCAATTTATTGCACACACTCAATGGGGAGCTTCATCAGGAACACTATTTACTATTTATAAATCACTAATTCTTTCTAAATTGGAGTATGGATCCTTTGTCTTCTGTAATTCAATTAACACAATATGTAATGCTTTAGGAGCATTCAAATCAAGCCTTATAGTAAATATATGTAATATATCTGGCATTTCTCTTTTAAAATTATAAGAACAGGTAACACATTAAAATTTGGTGCTAAACTAAAAACTAATGGTATACTGATCCATAGTGACAACTGTTATTCACTCCAATTGTTAACCTAATCTAATTATTTAAATAGCTATTTTATTGTGATATACATATATCCATGTATCATAGCTAGTGGCCTTTATTTTAATTAAAAAAATTCTTATAACTATAATGCCAGGAAAATTAAAAACAATTGAGAACCAAAGAAAATTTAATAGTTAAACATATACATACAATTAGTCATAAAAAAAGAATACATTATGTCCTAGGGGCACCATATGCATCTGGCATTCTTTCAATAGTATATCTGAAAATATAATGCTTTAACTATATATGCTTAAAACTTACAAAAAAAGATTACCTTCTTTGGGAAATGTACATTATTGGCACACCTGGAATTTTTCTAATCCTCCTTTTAAGATCTCTATCACAAGTAGCGACTATATAACATTTATGCTAAAATAAAAGATATAAATGACATGAAAGGAGTAAATGGAAGAAAATATAACTCAAATCTTTAAGTAATTTTAAAGAAACATTGAGTCTAATATTCTAATAAACCACAAGTAATTTTTAATTGTTTTATTTAAAAATTACATATTACTAAGATTTAAATAATACTAGAAATACAATTTCCAAAAATATGACCTTAATAAGATTTTTGAGAACAATTTGTAAGTTCTGCAATACATTTTGGGGTTATCTTTTATTGAACCTAAAGCAGTGTTGACATTATTAATTAAACAATATTTTATGAAACATTAAAAATTTGTATTATTATGCTCTTTAAATTGTCACTAAGATAAAATAACTATTTCTTTTAAATTTTAATCTATAAGAACTCTTAAATTTGATGTTTGGTTAATTTAATATATGTTGACAAAAATATGTGTTGTTTTTTTTTCGCCATTTAAAAATATTCCAAAATAGATTGTAAATTTACTGTGGGTAAGTTAGTTGATTTTATCATTCTTAGTGAAATAACTATTTCAGTGTATGTATTAGAATGACTGATATTCCATTTAGCAATATTATTCAGTAATAATTATCACATAAGAATCAGAATTTAGTCTAGCATTAAAATAACTTAACACAGAAAACTAAAAGAAAAAATTCAAATTTACAATGAATTAAAAAAATATATTACTTGTGTAACTCTTTGTACAATACAATCATCTGCATAAGTTCCTGGATGCATACATTGTATTCTTTGAAAACGTTGATCTTTAACAATTTTTAGAGCTATTTTATATTTTTGACCCAATTTTTCTAATTCACCAATAACACATTCTGTTACGTATGGAATGCCTTAAATAAAAAATTTAATGAAAATTTATTTTTTAACATTTTAAATATTTACTTGCATTTGGCATATAAACAATCCATCATATTCTGAACTACATCCATTTTATATTTAATTGAAAAGTTGACAAAGTTAGTATCCACTAAAATGTGGTAAGGAGGTCCTAATTGGGTGTTAAATTCAAAAAACAACGCTGAACTTGTTTGAGCCCTAAAATTTAAAATTATATTTAATAGTTACTATACATAATTTATTAATAAATAAATTAATAAAACATGAATATAATATAGGACTAGTCCTATATTTTTATTCACAAATTAATGTTTTTTGTAAATATAATAAAAAATGATTACACTTGTCGAACAACCACAGCTTTCTCATCTTTTTTCTTTTTCTTAATAACTGTTCGTTTTTCTTCTTTTCTGAAAATTCATCATATAATAAGTTAATCAAACTCATATCTAATTTATCTATTCATATCTAATACCATATTACATACTTAAGCAAAATAAATTTAAAAAATGAACTTGCATAATTTATGAAAAATACCACACTAATGTAACATTAAATAACATAAAATATAATGATGCCTAATAAATTACTCTATTACTTTAAATAAATAAATTAATAACCAAATATTTTTTAATATTTAAAAAAATTCAAATAATTATGAAATCTATACATTTAACATTGATTTATCACATTAAAGTTATAACAATAACATACATCCTTGAGTCTGTAGGTTTTATCATCTTTTTCATAGTAGCAAACCGTTTGTTAAGTATTTTCTTACTTTTCTTTGATTTTGTCTGTAAAATAATATTGTAAAATATGTAATTATTATCAAATAAACATAATAAATTAGACAAGTACCATTTTTCAAAATTGATTTGAACAACAAATATTAAAAATCAGAAAATATAGACTTTAGGTGCAACAAAATATTTTTAAATATTTAATGATTAAAATCGAATAATATTTAAACAATATTTATAATTTATGTTTTTATTCATACGGACAATGTGTATATGTTTATCAATGATGGTGTATAATGTATGATAACCACATGTGTTTTATCAATTGTCAATGTATTACTATCTTACTACAGTAGGACCAACATTACGATATTAGCAATCTATAGATTTTTTTATGAATGAATGTATCGTAAAATTATATCCACTATTTGATTGATAACGCCAATAAATGCAGGAGACTTTTTATATTATATATTCTAGATAATACAATGCTTTACATATTTCTGCTATAATCATTATTGTACTATGTTTAAGTGGTAGTAATTATCCTAGCTATCAATTTCAAGATTAAATTATTTATCTTCTGTGCTATTTTATATTTTCAAACATTTACACTACTACCGAAAAAATTCTGACAAAAATGGGACAATATCTGATATTTTGGATAACAGGTAAAGAACTTCAGAATGAATATTGAAAAACTAATAAATATGTTTTTATCTTGATAATTTATGTTTATACAAGTTTGATGATTTAAGTTTTACCAAACATTAAAACTTTCTCTTAATATTTATTGATAACATGAATTATTAAGCTTATTAAGATGGATAATATTTTTTATCTTAGAGATACTGAGAAATATTACTTATATTTCGAGTATCATAGAGTTGATATTAATCAACAATGAGTAAAGATATACCATTAAGTAAATGATTTTGTTTTTAACAAAATTTTAGTAAAATTTGAATAATTTATGTATAAAATAAAAATAAATTTAACTAACCTAACAAAATGGTTTTGAATATTTATAATTAATTTGCCACAATTTATAATCAATTATAATTATTTTGGGTTTAATTTCATTTATTTTTTAAATTTTAAATAGAAAAAAAAATTATTGAGATATTTAAAGTTTAGAATAGAAATAAAATTCTATGCTTTTCTATACTTATTTATTTATTAACTCAAGACAAACAATGACATAAATGATTTTTAGTCTATCCTAAACACTAAAAGTAATTTGTGTATGAACAAGGGATATCAGACATTTGTAAAAAAAAGTCCTGGGCTGCCATACAACTTTTAATTTCATTTCAGCAGTATAGTTATTCTCACATTCGTTCTACTAAAATTCATTCACTAAAACGATTTTCGGGTCTGCGCTGAAGCATTCTACGCGTTGTGTAAAAACGCAGTAGAGAGGTATGTATGCAGATGATAGAGCTACGATATTATCAATGGGGCAGTTTAATCTTTTACTGCCGCGCGACTAGGGACCGCCTTGAAGCGGCATTATGGACTACCGACTTGGGCGCGTTGACGTACTTTGTGTACCTGTACAGCCCTAGGGCTACGATCTTGTGATAAATTAAGAAATTTCGGAAAGCCTTTATGAATTGTTGGTCCCGTACCCTGTTAACTGCTGGCCAATGGATTGATCCGGTGCGGCTACGGTCAGCTGGCCTTAAGCGCGCGCACCGTAATCACTAGACTGTGCGGGGTAGACCCGGGCGTAGTAAAATTTACACGAGAACGGGATTTACTACAATATTCTATGGGCTGTCAGAGGTTTACGTTTACTGGGCGTGCGCGAGTCCTTTGTGCGCACTGTGGGCGAGCGGGCAGGCTGGTGACCTGCCGTCAACTCGTCGCGCACGATCTGCTGGTTTACAGTTCACTATAGTTTACATCTCTAGAGCACTGTCAGTACGAGCGTAGTGTTCGGGGACGGTGGTCATTGAGAGAGGCAGTGAATTGGTTGCGCGAAATCTCGACACGACAAGTGGTTTTTAAAGAAATTTTCTTTGTTCTCGTCTTTAACGTACAGTTCTCATACAACTTATTTGCACGATTGGTGTCGATTTCGTGGACTGTTCGTCACGTTTGGTCTGTGTTAAATACCAAAAAGTCTGTAGGGTTATGCGACGTTAAAGCATAAACGACCGGAAGTGACCCCCGTCGGGGGTGGTAGTAGTGGATCTCTGTCGGCAGCAAATGAATGATGCTCAAATTTGTAACGCACAAATTAAAGACGCACAGCATCGACGATCATCGAAGACCTTTATCGAAGGTAACGATTAGAAAACTAGTGGTTCGTAGTGATTTTGTATTTTGTAATCGATGTCACTATCTTTTGAGAAAACGATAAAATCAGTAACGCGACTACGAAACCCTTGCGGCGTGTTTCTCTACCTCTCACTTTCTCCCCTTCGTTTCTCACCACCCCGGTGAGAACAAAGGAACGCGCGTTTCCTCTATGTATGCATGACATTTCTCCTCCGTCGTGCGTACCTACTGCGCGCTCATCAGCTGATTACACCAAATTGTTTCACGCACAACGATACCATTGCACGGTGTCTATTTTTAATAGAGCATACTTACTATTACTAATACTACTACTACTATTACTACTACTACTACTACTACTACTACTACTACTACAGATACTACATACTATTACTGTCTCTCAAAACATCATAACCGCCGGTGTTGATAACGACCACTGCGGACACCGCCGCTGTACCACTATATTCACAGGCCATAGCCGGTTCAGGTTGTTGTTGCAGTCGTTGAAATTAGTGAAACAGCGTTAGAGGTGCGGTTATCTCGCTTCTCTCTAGTGCATATATTTTTTTCGTTTAGTCATTTTTTCCGACACATTGATTTTCTTTCTCAAATGACCTTTACTTCATCGTGTGTTCGTCTATTTGCTGTCACATGCGATTAAATAATCATTATCATCATAAATCGTGTTATTCAGGTATACTTGTCATTATTTTTATTGTTATGGATAATCGTATTGTTGTAATAATTACTATTTAAAAATTGTTGTAAGCGTCATGTGATGATCACATTTGACTCTAAGAATAACATTTTATTTGGTATAACGGTATATTAATTGTATA
Organism: Daktulosphaira vitifoliae; assembly: GCF_025091365.1. Taxonomy (NCBI): domain Eukaryota; kingdom Metazoa; phylum Arthropoda; class Insecta; order Hemiptera; family Phylloxeridae; genus Daktulosphaira; species Daktulosphaira vitifoliae. Next base: position 34,019,693 of record NW_026099572.1, on the reverse strand, counting down.
GTTGTTGCATCATAAAAAATTAAGTAAAGCATATGCAAAAATAATTTCAATTTGCTGAATTTATAGGGTCTAACAATTTTGAGTTAAACATATGAATGTTAACAAATCCAGATAGTTACTTTTTGTTTACTTATAATTTTATTAATGATTCTGTCATTTTGGTATTAATTTCATTGTTAAATTAGAAATTTCTCAGATCAATGATTGTTTAGTCAAATTTGTTTGATTATAGTAAATTTTTCAATGAATTACTGTGTGATGATCATATTATGTAATTATTAATACCAATATTTTAAGGAACATTTTGTTTCTTATTTATATTATGTTTTTAATCTTTACTTAAAAATAGTTATTTTATTTGAAAATCATGCTTGTTTTTGTATCAAGTGCTCTTATTAAACCTTTACACTATTAAAATATTCAAGTTATTTGTTAGTTTAATTTAATTAATAAAAAAACATGTGTTGTGTCACAAATCAAAAACGGTTAAATGCTCATCGCGTATCAACCTAAATGAATATAATAACATTTTTATATAAATATTAAAAAAAAAAATTCGATATAATGTAGATATTATTTTTTTCTAATAATTTGTCACAACTTTTAGGAATTATATTGTTTGCCATTTTAGAAAACTAGAACTATTTTCTAAATTAAATTCTTCCACTTTTAAATTATGTCTACATTATATGTATTAAAAAAAATAATTTACTCTACATATTATTTTGAAAATTCTAATAAAAATTTTATACATATAGTTATGTTTGCTTTTATGTTTTTGTAATGAATTTTAACAAAACAACTATAAATAATTAAGTATTAGTCATTTGTTTAAATAAAGATTTTGGATTCATGTACAAAAATATATATTTAAAATTTATTTTATTAATGGGGTTAACACCTATTAAAGTTTAGTTTAACTAATGAGTTATAAGATTATTAAAATATAATAAATTAATTTTGATCAAATATTTTATTTAACAATTTTCAGATAAAATCTATTGACCACGATTCTGGCACAGAGTCAGACGACGAGCACAGTCCAATTAGAGAATATAAAAGTTCAAAATATTGTGTACCTGAATCTATCAAATGTAAGTTACATAAGTTATTCTCTAGTTAATTAAATATATGAGTTGGTAAAATGAAAATATTTTACAATTGTAGTTAAAAAAATCTTATTAATGAAAAACCTATTATGCTAAATGTTTTGTAAATTTTTCTTATTATAAAATAAATACTTATGTTACTCATGACAAGTTAGGAAATATATTTTTCAAGTATTAACTATGAACCTTAGAATATTTTTAATATAAAAATATTCTAATCTAAGTTATAATATTCTATATTATAACTTAGAGATACTAAAGTAAAGAAAAATATTTGAACGAAACGTAATTTATAAAAGTTTAATAGAATTTTAATTTTTTAACGAGTATATCATTTGATTTCTGTAAGTATTTCTAAAAATAGAAATCTTCTATAGAAAATAATCAAAAGGTTAAGAGTAGTAAATTTTTAGCAATCATAAAATATAAGATTAATAGATTTCAGTAAGTAAGCCTTGCAACAACACTAACCGAACTTCTAATGTTTTGATTATTTAATTTTTTTACTAAAATATCAAATTTTATTTCAGATGTTTTTAATGATTGTAATTTTATGAACTATTATATAATTATATAAAATAATTTTGATATTGATTGCAAATTTCTTCTTTAGTATAGTAAAACTAATTTAATGATAAATTATTTTTGCTTGGTCATAATTGGTTCAAATTCAGTTTTCAATTTCCATTAATATGTTAATGTACTCATAAATTACTTCTGAATTAGTTTATGAGAATATATGTATATACACAAATATTTTTTTTATAAATCATAAGTGTATACTATCATTTACACTTTAGTACACCTTTGCAAATAAGGTTTTTGTGTAATATTGGATATGACACATACAGATACATAGTCACAAGGAAACTATACATAAAATTGAAAACAATTGTATAATGTTAAAACTTTAAATTCAATTTTTAGAAAAATATATGTTCTAATAATGTTTTAGAAATATGGAAATTTTAATTTTTGTTTATCTTGAGAAATAGATATATGTTAAAATCAATTCTATGTATTTATGATAAAGTTAATTTTTTCATTATTAATTTTGTATCATGATTAGTATTTAGTTGGTAAATGTAATTCTTCAAAACTTTTGAACTATTAGAGTTAAAAACTTTTACTACAAGAAAATGTATGTATAAGTTATGAAAATTAGATAAATCTAAATAATTTTAACATTGCTGTTTTTTTCTCGTATCATTCTGTTTAGAAGCACCAATAATATTACTTTTAATCCTGATGATTTATGATATTTTAATATAATATTTTCTTTACATTTTTTGTTTTGCTCTTTTACATTACAATTATAAATTTATAGCTTGTAATAGCAAAAAATAAGGCTACCACCTATTCTATTACCCAACAGCTTGAACATTTATTTTTTAATGGATAGGAGTATTAATTGTTTTTAATAGTTAACTATAAACATAATATGTTGAAAAACATGAGTAATTACAGTAAGAAACTGTTTTAGTAACATAATAATTATGTTACTAAAACATTCTCTTAATTTCAATTAATGAAACTAATAGATTTTTTATTATTTTTTTTTTTTTGTATAAAACCTTTTAAAAGTTGTTTTATTAATTTGAACAGTAATGGAGAACGTTGTTGAAGATATGGTAGGTGATATGGAACCAACTAGGTCTTCTAGTAGTGGTCATAGTAGTGTAGCTACACCTGGAGCATCTCCTTATTTCTTGGATTCTGCCTTACCTAGTGATTGTGATCAACATAGTTCTGAGGAGGAATTAGAAGTCATAAATAGTAATCCTGAAGTTTTACTGCAAGTAGAAGTACCTACTCCTGATCCGGATGAGGCGAATTCCTGTGGCGTACTAGATAATTCTGCAATTTCATTAGCTCGTAAGCGTTGTCGATCTGCCAGTGAGGCTGGTTGTGGAAATACTATAGCTGTTAGTTGGTCAGGTTCATCTGATGATGAAGTTCAAGGCCTTATGTCTACAAGACCAACACCTTTAAAATTTTGTGCCTCACCACCATCTCATGTACATAAACCAGGACAATGTACCATTTCCTCTTCTCCACCTTTAAAATTAGTACATTTGTCACCTAGGCAATCTGTATCACTTCCAAATACATCACCACGTAAACGTCATAGACAGAGGCATCATCCTACTCGAAATGTACAAAGACCTTGCTTAGACTTTGAAAAAATGCAACAGGTAAGACTGTTTAGAATTAATTTTATTTGTATGCATCTGAATATTGATAAATTATGAGTCGGACATGTTCGTTCACCTTATTAATAAAAATGTTATCTAACGAAAAAGGGTGATATTTCAGGGTTAAAGGTTAATATAACTATTAAAGGTAAACTGTACTTCAAGTTCGTGATATTATATTTTGTTGAGAAAAAAATTAAAAATCATATGTATAATTCTTATGGTTTTAAATCAGTTGTTAAAAATTTTTTTTTAATTAAAATTTTTAAGCTAAAATTGTTTATCTTTTTAATTTTAGAATTATATTTAATTTTTTAATGTTAAATAATAATTAGTTTTTTTTATTTTTTCGTTTATTATCTTGTTTTAATATTCATTTCTTACTAAAAATTATATAATCAATACAGTTTGCTTAATATAAGTTCACTTCAATTTTGGCACTAGTTAATTTTGATTACCGACTTTAAATAGATTTAAAGTAATTCGTAATTAAAAAAAATAAATTGATTAGATAAATGGTAAAACGAGGCCATTAGAAACTATCCACAAATAATCTGTAACCATGCTATCTACAATTATTTATTCATTTTATTATTAGTTTGTTAAATGCTGCATAATGATCTCTCTTTATACTTTTATAATATTTATTCACGGATTATTAAATTATTTTAAGTGATGTTTTGTTCTTTCCGACATAGCAAACATAGCCCGTTTAAAAGTTTGTTTCACTGCTATTGTACAAGATCATTAATTAAGATTCCAGTTTTGAAGACTGTCAAAGATCCAATAAAATTGTTATGTTGTAGTTTAAAAATAGCCGCATTTATTTTCTCGCTCTCCGTGTCGCGGAAATAGTATTGTTGTGTTTTGCATTCTTCTGTTAAACCTACGCGTTGCTACGTATGTCATTTAGTAACTAATGTCTTAATAGCCATTTTGTAGAATTCGCTGTGATTTTGACGTTACGTATACTGTTATTTTATGTAGTTGTTTTCTGTGCTGTTATGTTTACTCATATTAATTGCGGAACAAATATGATTGCGAAATTAAATAAATGTGATTATTAAAAAATAAGTTGGCCGCGATGTGTGTATATTCTTTCTCTCGCTAGATTTGTTATTTGATATTGAAACATTTTTGGACAATTGTGAGTAGGGAATACATTAAACAATGGTTTATTTCGCATAGGTTTCATTTTGAGTTTAGACTGTGATCCTCTGAAATTTACTATGTTTTAGTATGTGTATAGTAAATGACTAACACGTTCCACATGACCGTCACTATATATTACTACGTGAATGGAATGCACATCGACCATTTATTCTTATTTTTAGATTTATGCACAGTTATGCTTATAGATTTTTATTAGCAATTTATCGTTCTAGGATGATTGGTTTATTTTAGAATAGAATAGTCTTAATATGTATAGAATTTCAATAATTTTCAATTTATTTTATATGATTTTTTATTGCTAAGTTATATTAATTTCAGTTATACAGTGTAATATTTAACGGAAATTTGATGATTGTTCTGAAGTAGTGCAAACTAAACTCAATACTAACTAGTGTTGGTAAACATAACTATCGAACTATTCGAGAGTAATTAAAACTATTCAAAAGTACCTATTATTCGAATTGTATTAAAAACTATTCCACGATGATATTCTAATAGTTTTAAAAACTGTTTAGTATTTATATGGAATAAATACTAAACAGTTTAACTATGGAAGTTAATGCTAAAAAATTACTATTTGGTGGAATAAAAAATTTCCGAAAACGCACATCACTACTTACAACTGTAAATTATATCCCTAATTTTTAATCAAATAAATGTTCAATAGTTATGAGCTCATTAGTTATTAGTAATTCAAATTCATACAGAAACGTAAAACTTCATTTTTTACCTCTTTAATAACCCTAAGTTATCATGTGTAATAAAACCTTAGTTAACTGAATGACTGTTTAAACACAGATATCACATATATATTTAAAATAAAGTCAACATAATAAATGACACATCCGTATATTTAGTATTGTACTAGAAATTTAGTTTAAAATTCATATTTATAAATCCAAAAATTTTGGCTTTTAAATAATATCAATTAATTATTACACATATTATGTGCACATACGCATTATCGATATTTTAACTGTTCAGATAAATTATTTTGTTTTTATTAGTTGAAAATCGCAAATTATTTTTAATTATTGGAGACAATTAAATGTTCCCGATGAATTTACTGCTAAAGTACTAAAAAATATGTATTAATGCAATGAAATTGTTCATGATGAAAACAGTATTTGTTTCAAAGCTCAAAAAATTTGAAATCCCAATATTTGATATTCTTATCCTAATACCCAAATAGTATTGATCATATTTTGTAGCTATTAAATTGTATGACTATTTTCGTCACGTGTTTGTTAAAGAGAGTTCTAAAAATAATTTTTATTTGGAATTTTCGGTATCATATTGTAGTATTGTATATATAAAACTGTTAACCTGAAACGAGGTGTGCCAGGCTGACGCTTCGTTTATTGCATGACGATACGAACGTGCCCCTCAGAATGACTCATGTGTTTTGCCGTCGTGTTATTGCCAAAACGCCAACTATTATTTAGGTATACTCTGTTTTGTTTGTTAACATTAAAATGTCACTGTTGTTTTGTAATTTTTGCCATTAAAAATTTTATCAAGTGTGTCGGTGCTGTTGTCTATTGTTGGTAATTCAAAAAGCTGTACTAAAAATCAATAAGTCGTCATTAACGAAAAAAATGATGGTTTTGAGTTTATTATAGCTTTTGATTAAAAACGTGTTAGAAAACAACAATTCAATCTGTGCAAAATTTTCTCTTTCTAAAATGTTACTAAGGCAATTACATAGTATTCAATATGTTTTTAACACGTGTATATTTGTATGTATATTGTATCTACTAGAGTTTCTTGGGGTTATATTTTTCTTTGTGCACTTGTTCGTTCAGTAAAACGAGTTGGTGTGAGATGCAATCCATTTAAAGGTTTGCCAGAGTGTTGTTGAAGTAGCAGTGGGGAAGATGGCGGTGACAAAGAGAAACCCCTGCCGCTCGTTAAAAAAATTCAACATAAAATCTCGAGTCTCGAATATAATAAATATTATTATATGGTACTATTGGTTTAGTTCAGCTGTTATTTTTCTATATACAACTACACCAACGAAAAACTCATCATAACAAGTCTTATATTGCAGATTTATCTATTTAAATAAGTCTTCTCCGCATAAAGTTGCCATCCAAAAATATTTTATGTATAATAAATAACAATTACGTTTTTAAAGGGAAAAAAATCACTGACTTTAAGAATGTACTAAGTACGGAACGCTTTTTATTTACTATTTGTGATCTAACTCAATTACGGTTATTTAAAAACTTCAATGATTTCTTTGGTTTCTGCTTTTTTATTGGAATTTATTTTCATTAAATATAGACCGCTTTTACAATCTTTCCTGTGGGTAGTTATTGTGATAATTTATTACGCGTTATGCCCATTGTTTTTCAACGCGTCTCTCGACACATTTTGGGCGCTACGTTACGATAAGCGTGAGTGTGTGTAGTGAATCATTACTATATTGTGTTTATAACACGTAAAACTATGTTGGAAGTAAACAAGTCTCTCCGTTTTGAAGGTCACCTTTCCCGCTATTTTTATACAGTCGACCGATCTTGTATAATATTGTTGAAGGAACGCCATGGTGCTCATATTATGCGTGTGGTCTGGGCAAAGAATATATTAGGGTCTGGGTCGTGGAATTCTCCTAGTCCGCCTCTGCGTTATCACCAAACAAAACGACGTCTTAGTCGCCCCCTTCCCACTGTCATTCTCTTATGTTTTATATTCCTTCTCCTATCTCTAACCATACCGTCGTCAACCGTCCGCCCACTTGACACCCGCCGCCGTTAACTTCTGTCGTTCTCGCTCACGTATTTTCCTCTACTATTTTACTACTGCTGGGCAGCGTAGCGGCGGCTACTATAACGACCATTGCATTTATGTGTAATACCACCGCATCCGCCGTCATGGTTACCAACCGTTCATTCAATAATACTAATCTCAAACCATGGTCGTCCGTTCGTTGTTTTTTTATGTTTGTATATTTTTCTCTGTACGCTACCACCTCCGTTTACAACACAACAGAAAGTAAAAGCAACATTCCTTGAACGTCCATGTGCGTACATTTGGCTTTCTGTGTCCAATAGTGTGATCTATTTTTAATTGAAAACATAAAATGTTAAATAATGGGTAGTCGCATTATCAGTTCAGAAATATTTCGTTAATTTGCCACAATTTCATCAACTGTAAATATTAAGTATTTATATTAATAAAATTATTGGTAGAATATCGTGAGTGTTGAAATCAGAATTTGTTGAAAAAACTTTATTTAAAGTAGGCGATGGTTTCCAAGGAGGAGGCGCCCTTCCCCTAGATACGCCCCTGGTTAGAATTTTATGAATCATCGATTGAAGTTTAAAATGTATTTATACGAATTATATCACGTCGAGTTGTAATAAATTTGTGTGTCTAAAATTATTTATTATTGTAACATTTTTTCTTATCGTCGTTCAAGGAGAAAGACATTTGTCTGGATAACTTGCCTGCGTAAACATTTTACTAACCTGTTTATCCCCAACCCCCTCCCATTCAGTCTACAGTAACATCCGATCGTAGTATACTGTTGTACGTGCAAATATTATATGTGAATTAGTATAAACAAAAGAAGCATATCAAATGTTTTCAATCAACAAAAAGTACAGAAATTTATATTACACTATAGTGCTAACCACAATAAGAATAATAACTAGTATTTATAGCTTATTATTATTTTTTTTATTCGTTTCCACTTACACTTTGGCGGTATAATTTCAATATCTAGGCTTTGGCCTACGATTATGTGATTATTATATTGTTTTTATAGATTTTTTATCTTTTGAATGCATATGTTAACAGGGTCAGTCATGCATTTTTAATGTATTAAAATTACACATAAAACTACCAAAAAACTAGGGTTTAACTGTTGCGCGTTTTAAAGTGTTTATTTTATTATTGTTGGCAGTTCGGGAGTTATAGGCAAATACAATTTATTGGTTTCGACTTTCGCAAATACAAAGATATTTACGGGTTTCACTCAAATACATTTTATTACTCAAGTAGGAATATTCGCCATGTATCATTATATTCACGATATTGATTTGAGACCTAAACAGTCGACGTGCGGCGGTCCCCTTCTATGAAACAGAAATTTTTATTTTACAAATCACACGAATTTTTTTAAATTCTATTTATGATAAATGTTTCTGTATGCGTGGGTTTAGTATATTATTGCGCTGTATGATATGCCATTTTAAATAAATATTTAAATTATACTATCTGTAGAACTTCTTAATTACAAAAAAAATTTCTACACGAAATGTTCATATGGTTTTTTCCTCGCTATTTGAAGTTACAACGCTAAACACATCCGACAGTTGTTCAACTGCAGGCCAGACAATTATACAAACATTTTTTATTTATCATTATAAATATATAAGTACTATAAAGAAGAAGTTGTCAATCGTTGAATCACACGTGTAATGTAATAACATTGATAGTCCAACGACAATTTTGTGGAGGTAACACATTTTATATGTATATATAAAAAATTGTTACCCGTTAAAATTAATATTTTTTTACTTAGTAAATTTAATACAGTAATTTGCACTTTGTGTATTTAGTTCTGAAGCTTATAGCTAGTCAAGTTAATAATTAAGTATTAAAGTTGAAATTTATGCGTTTCGTAATGATTGAAATAATATCCATGTGTTCATTGATTTACACACTATTCATTGTACTTACAAATGACACATGTAATTAGTGTGTTGCAAACAAAAAAAACCTGTCAAGTATTTGAAGTATTACTTATTCAACATATGCTGGTGCTCATTGGTTAAGTATGTATGTATTGTGATAAACAAATTGTACATTATGTATTCTAATTACTTATTCACAGACAAGTAGTGTGTAATTAATTTCAAATTATAAATATTAATATATAAAAATATGTACAGTAACAAATTAACACCACATGTGCATACCGAGTTGGAATATATTTTTTTCTTAATATTTTCTTTTAACGTAGATTTCTTTTTTATAACTGTAAGTTGCTTTTTGTTACAAAAATAAAATTATCGCTTAATAATTTATGATAATACGAAAATAATCATTACAAGGTCTGTGTAGTTAGAAAATACCAACGTTCTATTTGTATTTAACTTTGCTACCTACACTACAACCTTTATGTCGATTATTAATAAATCTGACATGTTTAGCTCTTCCATCTGATATTCGAAAATATTACACATTTTATGTTTCATGATTGTGTAATTATAGCGATATAATTATAAGCTGTTATAGATATAATCACAGAAATTTCAAATAATATGCTATAACGCATTGCCGTACAATTTAAACGTGAATCGGGTACAATACCAATTAGTATAAAAGTTTCATAATTTACACTATTTATATTTACTGAATTTTCCAATATTTTGAATGACATAGTTTTTAGTTTTTGCTTATGTCCTTCGCAATTTCCTGTTATTTTATTGATTGTACAATTTCATTGTTTAACGAGAGTTTTTTTTTCGACCATCAGGTACCACACAAAATTGCAATCGGTATTACATTGATTTACCTATTCTGCGCATTATCAAATGATTATCTCTTGACTTATAGAATTACAGTAACAATAATTGTTACAGTAATTGTTTATAAAAATGCATATATGGCAATGATCGGTACAAGTGTTAAAGAGAAACATGAATAAAGTCTCTAATATTATTATCATTATTATCATAGTTATTTCATACAAGAAATAGATGACAACTCAATGTCAAAAATCAAATTCATATTTATACTCAAGTTATGTTTAGATTATTGAATAAAATAATTACTTTTGGTACTTTACGGTGCTTTTGGCACCCATTGATCAATGGTGTCTAATGACGTTTTGCTTTCCACGGCTATAAAGATGATCATTCTAAATATATGAATTAATTGCAAGGCTTACCGTTTACAGTTATATCCCAAATAAGTATAGCTGAACGTATTTAAATATTTATGAGAAAATGAAAACGTGCAATCGACCAATAAAAAGACTAGTGCTGTCGTGATCTAAAACTTTGATAGTGATCAGAAGGTGAACGATCGTTACGTTATTTTCAAAGATTGTTCTTGTTATATGCCTATTATATCGACCTAAACGTCGTGATCAAATGATAATAGGCTATTCATTAAATAATGTTATGCACAATCAAAACAACACATTAAGTGTAACTATAATTTTATTTTAAATACATTTCCTTAACATCAGAAACATTACACGGACCAGCCGACTTGTTTTTTTTATTACTGTTAATTATTCGGATGTTAAGATATGCGTACACATGTATTTTATACATTAAAAATACTTATTGTGTAACATCGTATTAGTATTTTCCTTGCATTTTTTTAAACATAAATTGTGTATTAATTTTTTTTTTGTTTACGTGTTAGTTTTTTAAGACTTCAAAATGTTGAAGAGTAAATATAATCTGTTATGATTTAAATTTTTTTACCAGAAAAAGTGTTGAATAAAATTTGCCATGCAAGCGTAATTGAGATGGCTGATTAATTACAATTAAGTCTGAGTAGACACGATATTTTACGTTTTGACCTTGCCATACAATTGGGCTTGCGTACAACTCGCTTGATTAATGATTTTTTTTTCTAACGAATCCAGTATACTTGGTTGTTATGTAAGGTTAATTATTGTGATGCACCCTTTCTTGCTTAAAAATTCATTTGATTAATATGCATTTCCTTAATTATGTAATAGAAACTGAGCGTTTTTATTTAAAGTATTTGTGTAATTTTTAAATAATTAATTCAATTTTTTTTCAGCTCAAAGCATTGTCAGCGACGACGTGGAGACATACCAGCAAAGATCATAGTGGTGAACTGTCCGTGTTTTGCTGGTGATCCATTTTTCCATTTGAAATCTGTTATTGATGTATTTTTCTTCTTATTAATTTATGTTAATATAGAAAGGCTGTAATAAAACTCATTTTGATCATTAAGTTTGCTACAACTTACTGTTCTTGGCCAATCTTTGTTTCTAATTTTTTATTTATTATTATTATATATTTTTGTTTATGTGCCACATATTTATAATTTTATTATACTGCACATGTGATGTAGTACTGTGGGTCCAATGTGGCCTGTGTCTAATTAATTTGATAACTTAAAATAAAACTGAGCCAGTTTATTATGATATTTTATTTATGTTTTTATGATAATTATTATTATGATTTTTATTAATTGTTTAGCTTCGCGTATTGCTAGTCTGTAACATTTACATAAAAAAGAAAACTAATTCTTACGTGTCTATGTTCAATGTTTATACTACTCAAACATTTTTGTCTCATTAAAACAATTGTATTTTAATATTTTTAGTCATTTAGTACCTATAAAAAACTCATATGTTATATTTAATTTGGCTATGCCTTATTTATTAAGTAACATTTACACAAGTGTCATAATTTTTTAAGTTCTAATACATAATATTAGAAGTATTTTTTTTAATCTTATTATTTATTTTAATGCAGCTTGGGTCTCATATTGTAACTTAAATATTATGATTTATTTTTTATTTATTACTATTTGTTATTAGCAGTAATTGTATAATCTATCACTTTAATGTGTGTACAAGTTTCCTGTTTTTTTTTTTTTAATTGATAATCGCTGTTCCGTATTATTGCTTGGGCAGTTATTGTTAAATAGAAAATGTGAGACAATATAATTATATAATTCATACAAATTTATCAAGGTTACATATTATAATGTTGGCCAGTATAAATATAAATTATTTAAGTGTATTTTATTTATAAAAACCAAATTTCGCGTATTTTTGTGAAAATTTAGAAACATGTGTTTGATGTGTTTACATATTAAACGAGTGAGATTATAAGTTCATTTAAGTGTTATTTTTACGTTTTTTATCATTTTATTTTCTAATTAACCTTCTTTATTCAATCATTTGATTGACTTTGATAAGAATTGCCTTTACTTTTTATTGGATTTTTAAAATTAATTAAATCATAATGAATACCTACTATAGTAAAATTTAAATATATCGCTTGTTTCCAATGTGAATATAATATTTTGCGATCAGTGACGTATCCTGGAGGACTATAAGGGTTAAATCTTCATTAGTCACTCTAAACAAATTTTTTAAGAAAAAAGTTACCAAAAAAAGTCGTTAATTTTTTTTTAAGTAATAGCCTTCATTTGAAAAATCTTTGATATCCCACTGTGTGTAACTGTATAAATTATACTGAATCCAATGGCGTATCCAAAAGAAGACTGAAAAAAAATCTAAAACCTCGCCAACATTTAAATGAAATAAGAATTTTTAATTGGGCTTTATCACTTAACATCTGGAAAAAATTGGGAAATCTAAGTGAAAATTTTATAATCTATACTCAATAGGGTGACCCTTAGCTACATGAGAGGTTTTTTTTTTTTTAATATTTGTAAGTGCCACCCCCTAGAATTATTCGAATACATGAAAAAATAAATTGTACAAAATTTGGAGACTATTGGTCAACTCTAAGACGTGCCCCAAGGGGGTTAAAAGTAACCCCCTAAGGGTGATTTTTTAGTTTTTTTTGTCTATCTCAAAAACTTTAGCTTTTGCGAAAAAGTTTATTTAGACTTTTTTGTAGGTATACAATTTTTCTATAAAAAGTATATTTACAAAAATTTTCAAAAAGTTCTTATTTAGCCCTAAAAAAATAAAAACGTATATGTTCTATTCTTACCATTAAAATTGTTAATTTATAAATCGTTCACTGTAAAAACATAAAAAAAATTAATGTAACCGTTGTTTTAAATTTAATTTTCTATACATTTTTAATTCGACATTTTTTCTATTATTTACTATTCAAAACCTACAATTTTTTAAATTTTAATTAAAAAAAAACGCATCAGAATAAAATTAATACCGTCTCAATTTCACTTGAAGCTAAAATAATGTTAACTTACAAATTTATATACAACCAGAAACTTTATAAACTTGTAATAAAAATAGATAATGAACGAATATTATTTAACTCTTTGATTGACAATTCAAATTAGCCCTGAAACAAAACAAATTTTCAAACAATAAATGGCCTTGGCTATCGAACGAGCATGATGGATTGGGCCAGGAGTTTTAAAATCAATTCTATGTAAAGGTGTTTCACCAAAAAATATTATGACCAATTCTAAAAGTCATCTCGAGGTTGGTATTTTTGTAATTGTTCAAAACTAAATTTCAAAATATCGTTTTTTTTTGTTTTTTATTTTTCTAAAATAACAGTATCTTCTATTCCACTTAAGTAATTTGTTTTATTTATATTTTGCCAAGACTTTTGGAATTTATTGAAAACATCTGGTTCAGATGACGTATTAAATTTTACTTCAAAAACACTTTTCAATATAATTTCATAAATGTGATTTCTGCATGGTAAGTATAAAATATCACACCCTAACATTTGCATGGAATTTATTTTAAAATTCCTGGCCCAATCCATCATGCTCGTTAGATGGCCAAGGCCATTTATTGTTTGAAAATTTTTTGGTTTCGGGGCCAATTTGAATTGTCAATCAAAGAGTTAAATATTCGTTCATTATATATTTTTATTACAAGTTTATATATTAAACAATGGTTTAGTGCACCAATACTGCATTAGCGCCAAATTTAGATTTACAATTTATTAAAAATATAATTGATTATGAACAAATAGATAAAGATATTTCTAAAGTAGTTTTAAAAAAAAATTTTGGGTCACTTATGGTACTTACTATCCGATTCGGCAGCATTGGCATTTTATGATGATGATTTATGTGAAGATACTAAAATTAAAATGGTAAACTCATTAAATAATCGGGAAGAAGATCCATGTACAAACAAACGTATAGTAGTAGGAATAAATGAAATTTATGATTTTAAAAATAAAAGTATAGATGATTTTATTTCAACTGAGTCAAAAAAAAAAAAAA